>NW_017673970.1:0-1517 GCF_001879085.1 Nicotiana attenuata
TTGAGTAGGAAGGCAGAGAGTATGGGTAGCTTGGCATTCATTCCTGCTGAGATGAGACCATTAGCTTTGGACATTCAGTCTTTAGCTAACAGACTCGTGAGATTGGACATTTCAGAGCCCAGCCGAGTTCTAGCATGTGTGGTTGCTCAGTCTTCGTTATTGGGGCAGATTAAGGCCCGCCAGTTCGATGATCCACATTTGGCGGCCCTCAGAGAGACGGTACTTCAGGGAGGTGCCAAGGAGATTTCTATTGGCGAGGATGGTGTGTTACGGCTTCAGGGCCATGTATGTGTTCCTAATGTTGATGGCTTGAGAGAGAGGATTCTAGAGGAGGCCCACAGTTCGAGGTATTCCATTCATCCAGGTGCCACGAAGATGTATCGTGACTTGAGACAACACTACTGGTGATGGAAGATGAAGAAGGACATAGTGGAGTATGTTGCTAGATGTTTGAATTGCCAGCAGGTCAAATACGAGCACCAGAGGCCAGGTGGCCTACTTCAGCAGATGCCCATTCCGGAATGGAAGTGGGAGCGCATTACCATGGATTTCGTGGTTGGGTTGCCGCGGACTCAGCGGAAGGTTGATTCGGTGTGGGTTATTGTGGATAGATTGACCAAGTCCGCCCACTTCATTCCAGTGGCAACTACTTATACTCCCTAGTCGCCTTTCGACAGCATAGGGCTCCAATCCCTAGTTGTGATTTTTAGACATAGGGCCTCCATTCCATAGTTGCCTTTCGCCAGAATAGGGCTCCAATCCCTAGTTGAGATTTTTAGACATAGGGCCTCCATTCCCTAGTCGCCTTTCGCTAGCATAGGGCTCTAATCCATAGTTGAGAGATTTAGACGTAGGGCCTCCATTTCTTTGTCGCCTTTCGCCAACATAGGGATCCAATCGCTAGTTGAGATTTTTAGACATAGGGCCTCCATTCCCTAGTCGTCTTTCGCCAGCATATGACTCCAATCCCTAGTTGAGATTTTTAGACATAGGGCCTCCATTCCCTAGTCGCCTTTCGCCAGAAAGGAAGAGAAGATTCATTTCTCTATCTCATCACACTTGGGCGAATTTTGGGGTGTTCAAAGAGAGCGTTTCCACATATCATTCAAGGTAAGTAATTCCCACACTTTTAGTTCAAATACATAAACATTAGGTAGATTTAACACTAAAATTAGGTAAGAACAAGGAGATTATAGTTAGATCTAGGGTTTTAGTCAAAACTAAGAGTTTAATGCTATAATTTACCATGAAATGAACTAGAAACCACATATTTGTGATCCTTAAGGTGATAGAGAACAACTTCCTTCGAAAAATATTGCAATCCGGGTATGTAGCCCGGGGTCGGGAAATTAGGAGAACTTGTATTTATGGTTAGGAAATTGCTTAAACAATTAGAATTTAACCTTGTATAGCTCTATTGACTAGTTTTGCTTATTTTAATTAGTTGGTGCCGTATTTGGTCTTACGAATTGATGGTTTGGGCCTAGTTATTGATATCGGAAAGGCACTTCGGAGCG
>NW_017673970.1:2933-40757 GCF_001879085.1 Nicotiana attenuata
AGGTGAGTCTCCTTTCTAACCTCGTAAGAGGGAATTGTCCCCTTAGGATTAATGTTTGAGTGTTTGTTGCTAAATGCGGGGACTACGCATGCGTTAGGTGACGAGAGCCCGTGCGTAGCTACTACTATGATAAATGTCCGGGTAGCTTAGGGCCTACAACATGCCTATTAAATATATCTCTTATGTTAAATCGTTATTATGAACACCTAGCGTGTACTAGAGACTTAAAAGGGGATAGGAGCATACCTGTATAGTTAATTATGTTTGATTTGGAATTCTTGACCATTTATGTGCCATGTGTGTGAACTTGATATTTCATCCTTATTTGTGGATCGGGCCGATCGCCTCGGTATGAATAGATGCATCTATAGGCGCGCCGTCGATCCTAGGCAAGTGCACAGTTTATTTCTGTTGGATCGGGGCGTCGCCTCGGTATTATGTGCGCATGTTAATTGTGGAAAAGCCTATACATGCTTTATTTTGCCATTATCTCATATGATAAATTATAAACTTGATGCTGTAAAGTTCTTGACTTATACCACTTGCCATAAACTGTTGATACTTGTAAATTTCATGATTTGAATACATCATACTTATATACATATATATTAATTGACCTTAGTAAGTATCGAGTCGACCTCTCGTCTCTACTTCTTCGAGATTAGACGGGATACTTATTGGGTACATATTGTTTATGTACTCATGCTACACTTCTGTACTTAAATGTACAGGATTTGAGACAGGTTGATCCGGGCATCACTCTGGTGCATATCAGTGAGCTCATCTGGGACTTCTACGGTGAGCTGCACTCCCTTCTTGCCGATCCGCAGCCGAAGAAGTCTTCCTTGTATTTTTTTTTGTTTTGTTTTGTTGTTGTTTCTGTCTATCCTGATTCAGACAGTAGGATAGGGCAGTATTCATTTTGTGTGTATTTTACTAGTTGCCCGTAGCTTGTGACACCAGGTTCTGGCACACACAGTAGTAGACGTTATTTTGGGTTGTATGACTGTCTTTACATTTTATTGATCCTTACTGGTTTATGACTTCAACTGGGGGGAAAATCTATTATAATGGTTTTCGGTAAGGGTAACATGAGAATTTAATTATACTTCCGCGTTGGCTGGCCTGACAAATGGTGTCAGGGGCCATCATGACCTATTAAGGAAAATGGGTCGTGACAGAACCACAACCCTAGAACGTGAAGTTTAGCTCCACATAGACATGGTAGCAAAACAACAAATCATACAAAGAAACATAAAAATTACTAAGTTTGTGGAAGAAAAGATGAAACCTGGCCTCCACGGCGGCTCTGTGCTCTTCCTTGGTCAAAAATTACTCTCAAAACATTGTCTCATGTATATATACCAAGTAGGGTTGGGCCCAATCAATTATACCTTCTCCAATGTGAAAAAGGACACTTTTCCCGGGTGACTCGCGCGAGGTCGCGCATCCTTCGCGCGTTCTTCGCGTACCATTCTTCCTCAACCTTTAACGCGCGCGACTTCGCGCGTTCTTCTCACGTTCCGTTCCGAATTTGGTAAAACGTAAAACATGAAAGTTGTAGCCCTTTGAGTTAGCTTTCAAACCATATATTTTGGAGCCAAAATGGAGTTTTGAGCAAAAAGTTATATCTATTTTACTAGGCAGTGCGCAATCTGCCTACTGAAGTCTTCGTTTGCTCTAACTATCATCCGTTGACCCCCAAACGCGATCCTGGCTCGTATCCTTGGGCTTTTACTCAGACTTCAAAGCTCCAAATCACTTGAATTCATTCCATAACATCTACATAGCTCGGAATCACTCCTACAAGGCATAAAACACACAGTTAGTGCAAGACGCTAGCGATTAAAGCTCAAACTCAATTAAAGTTCATAAATATAATACAATTTAGCATTAAAACATCAAAATGTAAAGTAAGTAATGCACTAAAAATATGGAATTATAGCCAAACATCAAGAAGTATATGCTGCAGTCTCGCAGAGAGGAGCTGCGTAGACAGTTCTAGTGGTTGCGTCAGGGGAAGATGATCGTGTCACAGTATGAGTTAAGGTTCTTCGAGTTGGCTCGTCACGCCATCTGGTTGTTCCCGACAGATAGAGAGAGGATCAGGAGGTTTGTCGATGGTCTTACTTATTATCTCCGTATTCTCATGACTAGGGAGAGGGTGACTGGTGCTACACTCGAGGAGGTTTTGGATATTGCCCTGGAGATTGAGTCTGTTCGTCGCCAGGAGCGAGAGGAGAGGAAGGCCAAGAGGCCTCGAGGATCTGATAGCTACAGTGGTGCTCCTTCGAGGGGCCAGTTTCAGCACGGCAGAGGCCGACAGTTCTGACATGGTCAGTCAGATCGCCCAGGTTATCATGGGGCATCATCGGGTCATGGTTCTCACAGTCCACACCAGGGCCATTCTTCACTTAGTGCCCTTCCAGCTCAGAGCTTATCCCGTGCTCTATCAGTCTAGGGCTCCTCTATGCCGAGTGCATCTGCTAGTCACTCCGGTGCGAGGGGTTTTCGTCAGTCCCCTTCTCCAGCACCTGGGAGTTGGTACGAGTGTGGAGAGATGGGGCACATGTGGAGGCAGTGTCCCCCTCGTGTTGCTAGTTCATCCCAGCAGAGGGGCCAGTCATCAACTTCAGCGCCAGTTGCTCTACCATTACCCGCCCAGCCAGCTAGGGGTGGGGGCCAGTCAGCAGGGGTCGCCCTAGAGGGAGAGGTCGATCAGGGGGCGGTCAGGCATGTTTCTATGCTCTTCCAGGCAGACCTGATGCTATCGCTTCAGATGCTGTTATTACAGGTATTGTTTCAGTCTACCACAGAGATGCCTCTGTATTAATTGATCCCGATTCCACCTATTCTTATGTGTCATCATACTTTGCTTGCTATTTGGGTACGCCCTGTGAGTTTCTTGCTTTACCTATTCATGTATCTACCCGGTGGGCAATACTGTTGTTGTAGACCGTGTGTACCGGTCGTGTGTGGTGACTATTGGGGGTCTGGAGACTCGAGTGGATCTTTTATTATTGAGTATGGTGGAATTTGATGTTATTCTGGGCATGGATTGGCTATCTCCGCGGCACGCTATTCTAGACTGTCATGCTAAGACAGTCACATTGGCTATATCGGGTGTGCCACGGATTGAGTGGTGAGGTGTGACTGATCACGTTCCTAGTAGAGTGATCTCTTTCTTGAAAGCCCAGCGTATGGTTGGGAACGGTTGTCTTTCCTATCTTACCTTTGTGAGGGATGTCGTTGAGGCTCCCAGTATTGATTCTGTCCTAGTTGTGAGGGATTTCACTGATGTATTTCCTACAGACCTACCGGGCATGCCACCGAAAAAGGACATTAATTTTGGTATTGACCTGGTGCTGAGCACTCAGCCCATTTCTATTCCGCCGTATCGTATGGCACCAGCGGAGTTGAAGGAGTTAAAGGAGCAGCTTCAGGAACTCCTTGATAAGGGGTTCATTTGGCCTAGTGTGTCGCCTTGGGGCGCGCCGGTTCTGTTCATGAAGAAAAAGGATGGCACTTTGAGAACTTGCATTGATTATAGACAATTGAACAAGGTAACAATTAAGAACAAGTATCCCTTGCCTCGCATGGATGATTTATTCGACTAGCTTCAGGGAGCGAGGATGTTCTCCAAGATCAATCTCCATTTGGGTTATCACCAGTTGAAGATCAGGGATTTGGATATTCTTAAGACGGCCTTCAGGACCAGATATGGTCACTATGAGTTCCTGGTTATATCTTTTGGGCTGACAAATGCCCCAGCAACGTTCATGCATTTGATGAACAGCGTGTTCCAGCCTTATCTTGACTCATTTGTCATAGTTTTCATTGATGATATTCTGGTATATTCGCGTAGTCAGGAGGAGCACGCAGAGCATTTGAGGGTTGTGTTGCAGAGATTGAGGGAGGAGAAGCTTTACGCAAAATTCTCCAAGTTTGAGTTTTGGCTCAGTTCAGTGGCATTCTTGGGACACGTGGTGTCCAGCGAGGGTATTCAGGTTGATCCAAAGAAGATAGAGGTGGTTCAAAGTTGGCCCAGACCGTCCTCAACCACAGAGATTCGCAACTTTCTTGGTTTGGTAGGCTATTATCGCTGGTTTGTTCAGAGATTCTCATCTATTGCATCGCCCTTGACCAAGTTGACTCAGAAGGGTGCTTCATTCGTATGGTCGGACGAGTGTGAGGAGAGCTTTCAGAAGCTCAAGACAGCCTTGACCATAGCTCCAGTATTGGTTTTGCCATCAGCTTCAGGTTCATATACCGTGTATTGTGATGCTTCGAGAGTAGGGATTGGTTGTGTGTTGATGCAGGAGGGTAGAGTTATTGCTTATGCTTCTCGTCAATTGAAGCCCCATGAGAAGAACTACTCCGTTCATGACTTAGAGTTGGCTGCCATTGTTCACGCGTTGAAGATTTGGAGGCATTATTTGTATGGCGTATCTTGTGAGGTGTTCACCGATCATCGCAGTCTTCAGCATTTGTTCAAGCAAAAGGATCTTAATTTGAGGCAGCGGAGATGGTTGGAGTTACTTAAGGATTATGACATCACTATATTGTACCATCCGGGAAAGGCCAATGTGGTGGCCGATGCTTTGAGCCGAAAGGCAGTGAGTATGGGGAGTTTGGCATATATTCCAGTTGGGGAGAGACCTCTTGCGGTTGATGTTCAGGCTTTGGCCAATCGGTTTGTGAGGTTGGATATTTTAGAGCCCAGTCGGGTATTGGCTTGTGTGATTTCTCGGTCTTCCCTATATGAGCGCATCAGAGAGCGCCAGTATGATGATCCACTCTTGCTTGTCCTTAGGGACAGAGTTCGGCATGATGAAGCTAGAGATGTGACTATTGGAGATGATGGGGTGTTGAGGATGCAGGGACGGATTTGTATGCCCAATATAGATGGGCTTCGGGAGTTTATTCTGGAGGAGGCCCATAGCTCGCGGTATTCTATTCATCCAGGAGCCGCGAAGATGTATCAGGATCTAAGACAGCATTATTGGTGGAGAAGAATGAAGAAAGATATTGTGGGATTTGTAGCTCGGTGTCTCAATTGTCAGCATGTGAAATCTGAGCATTAAAGACCGGGTGGCTTGCTTCAGCGGATGGATATTCCCGAGAAGTAGGAGCGGATCACTATGGACTTTGTAGTTGGGCTTCCACGGACTTTGAGGAAGTTCGATGCTGTTTGGGTGATTATAGATAGGCTGACCAAGTCCACGCACTTCATTCTTATCTGTACTACTTATTCTTCAGAGCGGTTAGCAGAGATATATATCCGGGAGATTGTTCGGTTGCATGGTGTCCCAGTTTCCATCATTTCAGATCGGGGCACTCAGTTTACTTCCTAGTTTTGGAAGTCTGTGCAGCGGGAGTTAGGTACTCAGGTGGAGTTGAGCACAACTTTTCACCCTCAGACGGACGGGCAGTCCGAGCGCACTATTCAGACAGAGGATATGTTACGCGCTTGCGTTATTGATTTCGGAGGGTCATGGGATCAGTTTTACCACTTGCAGAGTTTGCTTATAACAACAGCTACCGGTCGAGTATTCAGATGGCTCCATATGAGGCCTTGTACGGGAGGCGGTGTAGATCTCCAGTTGGTTGGTTCGAGCCCAGTGAGGCTAGGCTATTGGGACAGATTTGGTGCAGGATACCTTAGATAAAGTGAAGGTGATTCAGGAGAGACTTCGTACAGCGCAGTAGAGGCAAAAGAGTTATGCTGACAGGAAGAGTCGAGATGTGTCCTACATGGTTGGTGAGAAGGTTCTGTTGAAGGTTTCGCCCACGAAGGGTGTTATGAGATTTGGAAAGAAAGGGAAGTTGAGTCCGCGGTTCATTGGGCCTTTTGAGGTACTTCGGAGGATTGGGGAGGTGGCTTATGAGCTTGCCTTGCCACCCAGCTTGTCGAGTGTGCATCCGGTGTTCCATGTTTCTATGCTTCAGAAGTATATTGGAGATCCGTCTCATGTTCTGGACTTCAGCACAGTTCAGTTGGAGGGTAATTTGACTTATGATGTGGAGCGAGCGCTATTTTGGAGCGTCAGGTATGGAAGTTGAGATCAAAAGATATAGCTTTGGTGAAAGTGTAGTGGAGAGGTCGACCAGTGGAGGAGGCTACCTGGGAGACCGAGCGAGAGACGCGGAGCAGATACCCCCACCTGTTTGAGGCTTTAGGTATGTTTCTTGACTCGTTCGAGGACGAACGTTTGTTTAAGTTGGGGAGGATGTGACGACCCGGCCAGTCGTCTCATGAGTTACCGCTCCGTTTACCCCATTTCTACTTCTTTATGTTTTGTTTATCCGTGTTTTGAGGTATTGGGTTGGTTGGATTGAATCCGAATTGGTTTTGGTGAAGTTTGAGACACTTACTCTTTTAAGAAGGCTTAAGTTGGAAAAGTCAACCGGATGTTGACTTATGTGTTAGAGGGCTCGGATGTGAGTTCCGATGGTTCGGTTAGCTTCAGGAGGTGATTTGGGACTTAGGAGTGTGATCGGAATGGGTTTTGGAGGTTTGGAGAAGATTTAGGCTTGAATTGGCGAAGTTGATATTTTGGCGATTTCCGGTTGGTAGGTGAGATTTTGATATAGGGACTGGAATGGAATTCCGAGAGTTGTAGTAGCTTCGTTGTGTCATTTGGGATGTGTGTGCAAAATATCAGGTTATTCGGACGTGGTTTGGTTGGGTTTTTGATCAAAAGCGGAATTCGGAAGTTTTTAGAAACTTAGGCTTGAATCCGAGGTGTTTTGGTTGATTTGATGTTGTTTGAAGTGTTTTGATGATTGGAACAAGTTTGAATAAGGTATTAGGATATGTTTGTGCTTTTAGTTGAGGTCCCGGGGGCCTCGGGGTGATTTCGGGTGGTTAACGAAGAAGTTGAGATGTTATTGCAGCTGCTGAAGTTGCTGCTTCTGGTGTTTTCGCACCTGCGAATTGGGGACCGCAGGTGCGGCGCCGCACGTGCGGAAGAGGAGCCGCAGAAGCGGAATTTTGAGGATTTACCAGGAATCGCAGATGCGGTGTTGGACCGCACCTGCGGAGTCGCAGGTGCGGATGGCTTATCGCAGATGCGATTTTGGGCTTTTAAGTGAATTCCGCAGAAGCGGAGGATTTAACCGCAAATGCGGTACCGCAGATGTGGTTGAAGTGCCACAAATGCGGAAAGGACTGGGCAGAAGATATAAGTTATTTCATTTCGCGAATTTGAGCTATTTCACCATTTTGACATCGGCTTGGGAGCGTTTTGGACGATTTGGAAGAGGGATTTCAACGAAGCTACATTGAGGTAAGGATTTTGGACCTAAAACTCGTTCCTATGCTATTATTTCATGGATTAGAGCTACAATTTGTGGAGATTAAGGGTGAAAATTGGGGATGCTAGGGTTTATGATTGGAGACCTATGTTTGAGGTTTTGATGGGCCATATGAGGTCGGATTTATGAGTTTTTGGTATGTATGAACTCGTGGGAAGATAAGGAATATATTGGGGTAAAAATTATCGAATTTCGAGACGTGGGCCCGGGGATCGTGTTTTGGTAAATTCGGGATTTGTGGTAATTATTGATTGTTTTCGCTTGGGCTTCGTTCCCTTAGCCTATTTTGACGTCCTCGTTCTGATTTTGGATAGATTCGACGCGAGTGGAGGCCGATTCGAGGGGCAAAGTCGTCGCGAGATAGAGATTTGACCGGTTTGAGGTGAGTAATGATTATAAATGATGTTCTGAGGGTTTGAAACCCCGGATTGCACATCGTAGTTCTATATTGAGGTGAGGCACACGCTTGATGACGAACGTGGGGTCGTACACTATTGGGGATTGTGACTTGGTCCATCCCGATTGATGATTTTACCGCGTATTTGACTGAAATCTATTTGCTATCATCATTATTTGGGCGAAATGCTATATTTGGGCTTCGTGCCAACTATTTGAACCCTTCGGGGGATTTTCATTGATATTTCCTCACTGTTTTGACTTTTTATTTGAACAGTCATGTTATTTTCCACTGCATTTATACTCAGCCATGTTTACTCCCTTTTAATACTTAAATGATATTTTAAATGATGTTTGGGCTGAGAAATACTGTTTTACTACTACCCGAGGGGCTTGTGAGGATTTTTGACTGAGTAAGGCCAAGGGCCTATGCTGTGAGGAAACACTGATATTGATTTGAGGCCGAGAGTCTGAGATATGTACGCCACGAGGTGGCTTGACTGATATGAGGCCGAGGGCCTAGTGATGACGCCACGAGATGGCTTGACATTGCGCTTGGGCCGTAAGGGGCCCCTCCAGGAGTCTGCACACCCCTAGTGAGCGCGGGTACCCATTGTGATGTGAGATTGAGCCCGAGGGGCTGGTATTGTTTCTGAGATATTGCCCGAGGGGCGGATTTGTGGATACTGTGCCTGAGGGGCGAACTTCTATTTGTTTACTTTACCTTAACTGCCTATCGGCTACCTGTTTATTTGTTGAGAAAGGATTTTACTTAACTCTTCACTGAATTACTGTTTTTAAATGGTTTTACTGCTTCATTATAGTATGCCTTGTGCCTTACGTGTTTTCTTACTTTCAGTCGTTATTTACATTTGTTACTCACTGAGTTGGAGTACTCACTTTACTCCCCGCACCCTGTGTGCAGATTCAGGCACAGCTGGTCCCGCTCCCGAGTGCTGATTCATTCCAGCTTCAGGCGGATCTCGAGGAGTCTTTAGGTAGCTGTTGGCGTTCGCAGCCTGGAGCTCCTCCCTATCTCTTTCCTTTTTATGTTCTTAGTTTAGTACTAAACTCTGTAGTTACATTTGAGCATTCAGTGTTGTTAGATGCTCGTGACTTGTGACACCCCGGTTAGGCTGTGTTGGGTTGTACTTCTGCATTTTATTGATATTATCCGCTACTTAATATTATTAAACCATGTTTTAGATTGCTTTATGTTGTTTAACTGTTTAAAAAGGTAGATTGGGTTTAATTGGCTGGCCTTGTCTTCTCAAGAGGCGCCATCACAACCGCGTCCGGGGAATAGGGTCGTGACAACGCCGCAACAACACTATATTTGGATCGGGTTGCACGCCGCAATAATACTATATTTGGATCGGGTTGCACGCCGCAATAATATTATATTTGGATCGGGTTGCACGCCGCAACAGTGTTTATATATATGATTTGGATCGGGTTGCGCACCGCAACATTAAAGTATAAAAGTGGTTATTGTTTTGTTACGGTTTCCTTATTCTTTTGGCTGCGAATTTAAATCGTTCTTTATGCTTTTCTCCTGAGTTATTGTTGGTAAATGATATTCCCCCGCATCATGTTTCCCCCTCCCATTCTAAACTGTACATTTCTGCTTTATTTTCCACGGTATATGATATAATTGCACAGGTTTATTTGGTAGTCTGGTCCTAGCCTCGTCACTACTTCGTCGAGGTTAGGCTAGGCACTTACCAGCACATGGGGTCGATTGTGCTGATACTACACTCTGCACTGTGTGCAGATCCCGGAGTAGCAGCTTTTGGACCTTAGCTTGGGCGACTGCCTTCAGTCCATACGGAGATCCAAGGTAGTCCTGCAGGTGTCCGCAGGCCCTGGCGTCTCCCTCTATCTTTTCTTCCTGTTTCACTTTTGTAATTCAGAAACAGTGTTGCATTTATTTTTCATACCTTGTTTGTAGAATTCTTAGACCGTGTGTGGAGTTGTGACACCAGTCTTGGGTAGTTTTTGTTTAAGAAATCATGTTGGAGTTATTTAGATGGTTTAATTGTTTCTTCCGCTTGTTTTAAATTTATGCTGTTTATAAACTGTTGATTCACAATTGTTAAAGAATTAAAATGGGAAAAAGGTAATTTGTTAAAACGGTCGGCTTGCCTAGCTTTCACTAGTAGGCGCCATTACGACTCCCGAGGGTGGGAAATACGGGTCGTGACAAGTTGGTATCAGAGCTCTAGGTTACATGGGTCTCACAACTCACAAACAAGCTTAGTAGAGTCTGAGGGATCGGTACGGAAACATCTGTATTTATCCCTAGAGGCTACAGAGTTAGGAAAAACTTCACATTTATTCTTTCCTGTCGTGCGGTTTGGTTTCTCAATGCTAATTGAATTTCTACTATGTTCTTTCGCAAATAGCGAGAACACGCACTTCCTCATCGACCGATCAGTAGCCCGAGCCCCCAGCAGCAGCTCCCACAAGGGGCAGAGGGCAAGGCCGAGGCTGTGCTAGAGGCCGAGTTAGGGGCAGAGCTCAGCCCAGAGCAGCAGCACCAGCGGCGGAGCCTCAGGTTGAATTTGATGATGAGGTTCCGACCCGGGCAGTTCCGGTGGGCCCAGCTCAGGTCCCAGAGGGGTTCATTGCTACCCCAGTACTCCACAATGCTCTGGTCCGTCTAGTGGGCCTTATGGAGAGTGTCACCCGGGCAGGCTTACTTCCTGTAGCACCAGCCGTCTCTCAGGCTGGAGGAGGAGCCCAGACTCCTGCTACTCGCACTCCGGAGCAGATGGCTCCCCAGTTTCAGACTCCAGCAGCTCAGCCAGTTGGAGCAGTTCAGCCGGGTGTGGTAGCTCAGACCGGTGATGGAGAAGCTATGTCTGCCGATGCTTTGTGGAGATTGGACAGGTTCACCAAGCTCTTCACTACTACTTTCAGCGGTGCATCTCCTGAGGATCCCCAGGACTATCTAGACAGCTGTCATGAGGTTCTCAGGAACATGGGGGTAGTGGAGACCAATGGGGTCGACTTTGCTACTTTCCGCTTGTCTGGATCCGCCAAGACTTGGTGGAGAGATTATTGTTTGGCAAGACCAACCGGATCACTAGCTTTGACTTGGGAGCAGTTTACTCAGCTATTTCTGGAGAAGTTTCTCCCTATCACTCAGAGAGAGATCTATCGGAGGCAGTTTGAGCGTCTCTAGTAGGGTTCTATGGCCGTTACTCAGTACGAGACCAGATTCATCGACTTGGCCCGTCATGCTCTTATCATACTTCCCACCGAGGGAGAGAGAGTGAGGAGGTTCATTGAGGGACTTATCCAGCCTATTCGACTTCAGATGGCTAAGGAGACAAGGAGTGAGATTTCTTTTCAGGAGGCGGCCAATGTGGCCAGGAGAGTGGAGATGGTTCTATTGCAGGGGGGTGGTCAGGGGTCAGACAAGAGGCCTCGTCATTCAGGCAGCTTCAGTGGTGCCTCGTCTGGAGGCAGGGATTCGTATGATAGGGGCCATCCTCCTAGGCCTTTTCAGTCAGCATTTCAGGTTTCTCATGGAGCTTTAGGTGGTCGTTGTTCTCATATCCAGTATTCTGATCAGCAGCCCTACAATGCACTACCAGCTCCTATTAGTGCACCGCCGTTCCAGAGTTTTTGGGGTGGTCATTCAGGTCGCCAGGGTCAGTCTCAGTTTCCTCAGCCGCAGTACTCAGGTGGATGCTTTGAGTGCGGTGAGTATGGTCATATCCGGAGGGCTTGTCCGATATTAGTGGGTATTCAGTCGCAGCAGCAGGGTTCCCGTGCTATGGTTCAGGCGCCAGGTGTTCCACCGCCCGCTCCGCCAAATAGGGGTGGGGGTAGAGGTGCTAGAGGTGGAGGTAGAGGTATTAGAGGAGGAGGTCAGGCAGCTAGAGGTGGAGGCCAGCCAGCAGCAGGCCGTCCCAGGGATATAGTTCAGGGTGGAGGGGCTCAGCCCCGATGTTATGCTCTTCCAGCCAGGCCTGAGGCTGAGGCTTCCGATGCAGTTATCACAGGTACTGTTCTGGTTTGTAGTAGAGATGCTTCAGTCCTATTTGATCCAGGGTCTACATACTCCTATGTGTTATCTTATTTTGCACCGTATCTGGTCATGCCTAGTGATTCTTTAAGTGCTTCTGTATATGTGTCTACACCGGTGGGTGATTCTATTGTGGTAGATCGAGTCCATTGTTCGTGCATAGTTATGATTGGGGGTCTTGAGACTCGTGTAGATTTGTACTTCTGGACATGGTTGATTTTGATGTCATATTGGGGATGGACTGGTTATCACCTTACCATGCTATCTTGGACTGTCATGCCAAGACTGTGACCTTAGCCTTGCCGGGTTTACCTCGTTTGGAGTGGAGAGGGACTCCTGGTCATTCTACCCGTAGTGCTATCTTCTATATGAAGGCTCGACGTATGGTCGAGAAGGGGTGTTTGGCCTATTTGGCATATGTTCGTGATTCTAGTGCCGAGGTTTCTTCTATTGATTCTGTGCCCGTTGTTCGTGAGTTTCTTGAGGTGTTTCCTTCAGACCTGCTGGGCATGCCACCCGACAGGGATATTGACTTCTGCATTGATTTGGCTCTGGGCACTCAGCCCATTTCTATTTTGTCGTATCGTATGGCCCCGCTTGAGTTGAAAGAAATGAAGGAGCAGTTGCAAGACTTTCTTGAGAAAGGCTTCATTAGACCTAGTGTCTCGCCTTGGGGTGCGCCAGTGTTGTTTGTTAAGAAGAAGGATGGATCGGTGCAAATGTGTATAGATTAGCGGCAGTTGAACAAGGTTACAATCAAGAATAAGTATCCATTGCCGAGGATTGATGATTTGTTTGATCAGCTTCAGGGGGCCAAGGTATTTTCGAAGATTGACTTGAGATCTGGCTACCATCAGTTGAGGATCAGGGCATTCGATGTCCCTAAGACAGCTTTCCGCACTCGGTACGGGCATTATGAGTTATTGGTGATGTCATTCGGGTTGACAAATGCCCCAGCAACTTTCATGGACTTGATAAATCGAGTGTTCAGGCCTTACCTGGATTCGTTCGTGATAGTCTTCATTGATGATATTTTGATCTATTCCCGCAGCCGGGAGGAGCATAAGCAGCATCTTAGAGTGGTTCTTCAGACTTTGAGGGACAGTCAGTTGTATGCCAAGTTTTCGAAGTGCGAGTTTTGGTTGAGTTCAGTTACATTCCTGGGTCATGTTGTTATCAGCAGAGGGTATTCAGGTTGATCCGAAGAAGATAGAGGCAGTCAAGAACTGTCCTAGACCCGCATCAGCTACAGAGATCCAGAGTTTCTTGGTGGCAGGCTACTATCGTCGGTTTGTGGAGGGGTTTTCGTCTATTGCAGCCCCGATGACCAGATTGACCCAGAAGGGTGCCCAGTTCAGGTGGTCGGACGAGTGTGAGGCGAGCTTTCAGAAGCTCAAGATAGCTTTGACTACAGCGCCGGTGTTGGTTTTTCCCACATGTTCAGGGCCTTACACAGTTTATTGTGATGCATCTTGTATTGGACTTGGTGCGGTGTTGATGCAGGATGGCAAGGTCATTGCCTATGCTTCACGGCAGTTGAAGATTCATGATAAGAACTATCCGGTTCATGATTTGGAATTAGCAGCCATTGTTCACGCGTTGAAGATTTGGAGGTATTATCTGTATGGCCTGGCATGTGAGGTGTTCACGGATCACTAGAGTCTACAATACTTGTTCAAGCAGAAGGAGCTAAATTTGAGGCAGAGAAGGTGGTTGGAGCTGTTGAAAGACTATGATATCACCATCTTATATCATCCGGGAAAGGCCAATGTGGTGGCCGATGCTTTGAGTAGGAAGTCAGCCAGTATGGGCAGTCTTGCTTATATTCCGGTCGGTGAGAGACCGCTTGCTTTGGATGTTCAGGCTTTGTCCAATCAGTTCGTGAGATTGGATATTTCTGAGCCCAGCCGTGTGTTATCTTGCACAGTCGCTCGTTCTTCTTTATTGGAGCGTATTCGAGATCGGCAGTATGATGATCCTCATTTGTGTTCCCTTAGAGACACGGTGCAGCACGGAGGTGCCAAGCAGGTTACCTTAGGAGATGATGGAGTTTTGAGATTGCAGGGTCGAGTTTGTGTGCCTAATGTGGATGGACTTCAAGAGTTGATTTTAGAGGAGGCCCATAGCTCCCGGTACTCTATTCATCCTGGCGCCGTTAAGATGTATCAGGATTTGCGGCAGCATTATTGGTGGAGGAGAATGAAGAAGGACATTGTCGCATATGTGGCTCAGTGTTTGAACTGTCAGCAGGTTAAGTACAAGCATCAGAGGCCCGGTGGTTTGTTCCAAAAGATTGAGATTCCTGAGTGGAAGTGGGAGCGTATCACTATGGACTTCGTTGTTGGACGCCCACGGACTTAGAGGAAGTTCGATGCAGTGTGGGTTATTGTTGATAGGCTGACCAAGTCAGCACATTTCATTCCTGTGGCAGTCTCCTATTCGTCCGAGAGGTTAGCTGAGATCTATATCCGGGAGATTGTTCGTCTTCATGGTGTGCCCATGTCTATCATTTCGGATCGAGGTATGTAGTTTACCTCACATTTCTGGAGAGCAATTCAGCGAGAGTTGGACACACGGGTTGAGTTGAGCACAACATTTCATCCTCAGACGGACGGGAAGTCCGAGCGGACCATTCAGATTTTGGAGGATATGCTCCGAGCTTGTGTCATTGACTTTGGAGGCAGTTTTTGCCTTTAGCAGAGTTCGCCTACAACAATAGCTACCAGTCTAGTATCCAGATGGCTCCTTATGAGGCTTTGTATGGTAGGCGGTGTTGGTCGCCGATTGGATGGTTTGAGCCGGGAGAGGCTCGGTTGTTGGGTACAGATCTAGTACAGGATGCCTTGGACAAGGTTAGGATCATTCAGGATAGGCTTCGTACAGCTCAGTCCAGGCAAAAGAGTTATGCCGATCGTAAGGTTCGTGATTTGGCGTTCATGGACGGTGAGCGGGTATAGCTTCGAGTGTCGCCTATGAAGGGCGTGATGAGAATTGGAAAGAAGGGCAAGCTTAGCCCTAGGTTCATTGGCCCATTCGAGAATCTTGAGCGAGTGGGAGAGGTGGCTTACAGACTTGCGTTGCCGCCGAGTTTATCAGCCGTGCATCCAGTGTTTCATGTGTCCATGCTTCAGAAGTATCACCGCGATCCATCCCACGTGTTAGATTTCAGCAGTGTCCAGTTGGACACGGACTTGTCTTATGAGGAGAAGCCGGTAGCTATTCTAGACCGGCTGGTTCGTCAGTTGAGATCGAAGAATTTTCCTTCTGGTCGAGTTTAGTGGAGAGGTAAGCCTCCTGAGGCATCGACCTGGGAATCCGAGTCCGATATGCGGATCCGTTATCCCCATCTTTTCCCCGGCTCAGGTACTTCCTTCTTATGTCCATTCGAGGACGAACGATTGTTTTAGAGGTGGAGAATGTGATGACCTCACTAGTTTTAGAAATAAATTCTATATTTCGAGGCCTTAAAAAACTCTTTCTGCATTACCTCGATTTGCGTGCACAATCCGGGCGCGTAGCCAGAAAGCCGTTATGTGAAAATCTGCGAAAAATGATAAAAAAATTGCCTTTAAATGAATTTAAGTTGACTTTGGTCAATATTTTGGATAAACGGAACCGGACCCGTGATTTGACGGTCCTGGAAAGTCCCTAGGAAAATATGGGACTTGGGCGTTGTCACACCTCCTTTTTACACACCTACCCCGAAGGATAATGTATAAGGGAGTTTTTCCATTTAAAGTGATATTATTCGAAATGGGATTATTTATTTATTTAGAGTCGCCACTTGGGATAGGATTGGCTTTTGGTGTCCCAAGTCACCGATTTAACTTAAATCCCAAATCGATGAAAATTATTGACTTCCCAATTGGAGTCTGCGAACCAGAAATTCTGAATAAGGAATTCTGTTGACCCGAGGGAAGGTGTTAGGCACCCCCGGATCCCGTGGTTCTAGCACGGTCGCTTAAACCATTACAATTGGCCTATTATCTGATTTTAATACATGTGCAAACCTATAGTGCAATTTTAAATTATTTACCGCTTTTTTAAAGAAGATCGAACGTCGTTTAAAACATGTCTTTGGATCGCGTCACATGAAATGCACCCGCAATTCAAAATACATTTCATTAAACGTTTTAGGATTTGGATTTGGGTCACATGAAAAGCACACCCGAGTTTAAGTAGGTAAAATTATTAATGACGCGCCTAAAGCAACTAACGCCCCAAATTCCAATCATATATCTAAGCAATCAAATTAGGATTGTGTATTCTTGTGAATGAATCCAGGTTATGCTGGAAAATGACCAGGCGGAGCCGGAAAAGAAAGCTGAAGCCAAAACAGAAGCGATACCCCCCAAGGATGGAATTCTCTATATCCCGCGAGGCCGTCAAGAAAAGAAGCTGATTGTGAACCCTCCAAAGAAATTGGAAGTGAAAAGGGGGAAGCAAGTGTATGTACCCAAGCAAGCCTATGTGGTACGGGGGACAATCAAACCACCTCGGCTGAGTGAGCCAGTGGTTGTTGGACGCGTACCACAGAAGCCTGTGACCAACCCTGCTGCAGTGCCATGGAACTACCATCAGACGGTGGTTATGTATAAAGGGAAATCACACCTCCTTTTTACACATCTACCCCGGAGGATAAATGCATAAGGGAGTTTTTCCATTTAAAGTGACATTATTCGAAATGGGATTATTTAATTATTTTTTAGAGTCGCCACTTGGGATAGGATTGGCTTTGGTGTCCCAAGTCACCGATTTAACTTAAATCCCAAATCGAGAAAAATTATCGACTTCCCAATTGGAGTCTGCGAACCAGAAATTCTGAATAAGAAATTCTGTTGACCCGAGGGAAGGTGTTAGGCACCCCCGGATCCCGTGGTTCTAGCACGGTCGCTTAAATTATTATAATTGGCTAAAAATCTAATTTTTGCATGTTCCAACCTATAGTGCAATTTTAAGATTATTTACCGCTTTTTTAGTTAATTTTTAAGAAAGTGAACAGTCGTTTAAAAACGTGTTTTCGGATCGCGTCACATGAAATGCACCCGGATCCTCGACACATTCTTATTCAACGTTTTGGATTTGGATTTGGATTGCATGAAATGCACACCCGTATTTAAGAAGGTAAAATTATTAAAAAGCGCGCCTAAAGCGACTAACGGGTTATTATCTTTGCGGAGGGCCGTGAAATTCGCTAAACGGCACGCCCCAAATTCTAAGTATTTTTTTTATATAGACATTTAATGAGGGCCCCGCAATTTATGCATTTTTTTTTGTTCGGCGAGGCTCATCTCATTTTATTATTTAAAGGCCGACCTAAAGCAAACTACGATTTTCTATTTATTTTTTGTCTCTAAAGGGGCCTAATTAATTTGCGTTATTAATGAACTATTATTAAAAGCATTCAAGCGAATTCGGGCCTCAAGATCAAGCCCAAACTCAAACAAAAGGATCTCCATCATTGAAAACCCCCTTAATTTGAGCTTGCTACTTAACTTGAAGGGCCCAAGCTTGCATTACAAAATTAAATTACGACTTCAAAATGAATTCAGGCCTTCAGTATTTTTGGGCTTCAAACTGAGCCCAGGAAAAACGCTTTCAACTCGTGCTAAGCTGTCCCAAACGCTGGGCCTCAACATAAAGCTGTTCAATATTTGGGCCCTTTAGGAACAGGCCTGGTCCAGTTTTGGACTGGATGTGACTCAACTTGGTTATACGATTAAATAAGGCTATGGGCTCCGCTGAAGCCAGGCCTATTAGTCTGTTCATAAGAGGATAATCAGTCACTTGGGCCTTTCTTTCGCCTGTTCCCTTTGGTGACTTTGTTTTTCTTATCCCCTTTATCTTGCTTTGAAGCAACCTTTGGTTTTCTTCCTGCGTCAGCAATGGCAATGATGGCCTTTAATGCCGGATCGAACTCTTTATCCTCGCAGATCATTCCAATCATAGGTCCATTATTGTGAGCTGGCAAAGGATTGTTGGTCACATTTGGGACCTCCTCGTCCCTTAGCACTATCTTTCCTTGTTCTATCAAGTTTTCCACGGCTTTTTTCAAAGTCCAACAGTTTTCTGTATCATGCCCCTCAGCTCCTGAGTGATAAGCACAATAGAACCCCGCGGATAAGATGGTGATTCCGGGTTTTGCCTGTTTTGGGGTATGGGTTGCAGCAGGTTCATCTGGACGAGCTTCAGGAACAGACTGGAGTAGGGTTCACCAATCGGTGTAAAGTTTGGTCTTCTGGGTGGTTCCCGAGGTCGGAATTATTTTGTGGTGGTCGGGGATTGTAGTGGTTCTGGTAAGGAGGTTGGTTTCTTTGGAATGGAGGTGGATTTCGGTTAGCTTGTGGTTGCGGTCGGCCGAAAGGTTGAGCATTCATGACCGCATAAGGTGGGGGAGCGTAAGCCATATCAGTGTGAGGATAGTAGTGTTGAGGGGTTCTTTCAGAGAACACTGGCCTAGGAGCCCGGTGTCTTCTTGCCCCTGATGCTGCCATAACCGTTCCTTCTTTCTTATTACCTTTGGCCATTCCTCCAGACCCGCCTTGGATGGCTTGGGAGGTTGCTCTGATAGCCGATTGACTCACAATCCTGCCAGTTTTCAAACCGTTTTCTACAATTTCACCAATTTTAATCGCCTCTGCAAAAGGCTTGCCCATGGCCGACATCATGTTTTGGAAGTAATCTGCTTCCTGGGCCTGGAGGAAAACAGTGACCATTTCTACTTCATCCATGGGAGGTTTCACCCTCGATGCCTGTTCGCGCCACTTAATAGCATATTCTCTAAAACTTTCCGAGGGCTTTTTCTTCAAATTGGACAAGGAGTTCCTGTCTGGCGCGATGTCGATGTTGTATTGAAACTGCCTTATAAAATCTCTGGCAAGATCGTCCCAAATGTGCCATCGTGAGACGTCCTGGTCCATATTCATTCCGAGGCAATGCCTACTAAGCTTTCTCCGAAGTAAGCCATCAACAACTCTTCCTTTTCGCCAGCCCCACGCAACTAATTGCAATACTTTTTAAGGTGAGCAATGGGATCGCCGTGCCCGTCATACTTCTCGAACTTTGGCATTTTAAAACCCATGGGCAGGTGCACGTGAGGGAACATGCACAGATCTGTATAAGAAACACTCTTTTGCCCACTCAAACCTTGCATATTCTTCAAACTCTGTTCAAGGCTTCTCATTCTTTTCGCCATCTCATCTTGTTCAGGAGCTTTGGGAGTTTGATCTTGTCCTGGCGTAAGCTCAAATGGTGGTGGCTGAGAGTAATTATATGTGGGATATTGAGGAGGATCCACTGGAAAGACAGGGTTTTGGAAGGTGAAAGCTGAGGGATCAAAGGCGGGCCTTGGCAGTGAGGGTTGTGTTGTAGCAGAGCATGGTGGAGCAGTGAAGATGTTAGGAGCTGCTCCTGCTGGGAACACCTGGAGGCGGACCTCAGAAGGCGTTCCGACGAAGTGAGCGGTCATGGTAGGCTGTCCCAAAGGAGTATGAGGGTGGCTGATGGGGATATTGGAGGTACCCCCGGATCTAGGGAATAGTTCAGGAAATCCAGGGATGGCGCTTGGAGGCTCTCTTCCATTGGTCCAGGCGTCCCACATCTCCATGAGTCGGAGACGTAGTATCCGGTTCTCTTCTACTGTGACAGACTCAGATGCCGGGATCCCCGAGATGGGGCTGTTCTCAGAGATGGGGACTGCGGGCAAAGTCATTTCTGTAGACATTTCCACGCTTCCTTTCGATCTGGTAAAGTATTGATGCGATGCCAGCTTACCACAACCAACCACCGTTTCTAAAAGCTAGGCTGGAATTGACAGCAACACACGGTTAGTTTGAGACAAGTAACATATAGGTAATCGCACATTGGAGTGTGATGCACCCATACAGTTAAACGGATGTCTACATGTTTGCACCGGTTGCATGCGTCATCCCAGCTTTTCTTTTTCTATTTTCTCTTCTTTTGATTTCTACTTTTTGTTTTTCTTGCTTTTCTTTCTCTTTCTATTGTTTCTCTCATTTTTCTTTTCCCTCTGTTTTTCATTTTCTGCTTTTCCCTTTCTTTGGCCATGATTTTTCTCTCGATTCCTTATTTTTTCTTTTTGCGTTTCTTTTCCTCTCTTGTTTTTCTTTTATTTCCTTCCCTCGTATTTTTTTTCTTAGGGTTACGGTCGAATCTTATGGAGATTGCCTACGTATCATGACCCCGCATGAATCAGACCAAGCGTAGTTCTTGCAAATAAGGTAAATAAGCTAACTCTCTTTTTTTGGGATTTTGAAAGAAATGCTTTAAAAGAAAAAGGGAAATATTTACTTTTTGATTTTTTATTTTGATTTTTCTTTCGATTTTTTGAAAGAAAAACTTCTAAAAATTTCTTTTCTTTTTATTGGAACTTTGGAAATTTTTAGAAGTAAAAAGAAATATTTTTTTTTTCACTTCTGGGAGGAAGATTTTAAGGCTGTGCCCGCAAACCATTTAAAATGACTCAGGGTGGCTGTTCTTGCAAAAACAGCCTTCCGGCATCCTTTTGGGGACATTCAGCTTATTTAAAAACAAGAATGGCATCACCCGACTTATTGTTGACAAAAATTAAAATTTTGACATTTCTTTGGCTATTTTTTGCAAAATGGTGGTTGGACCCGATCAGGGTTGCCTACGTATCTCACATCCGGTGAGAATCAAACCAGCGTAGTTCGGGCAGATTTGCCAAAATCAAAACTATTTTGAACAACAAATTTCTTCCTATTTTTTCAAATATTTTTCTCTTTTTCTTTTCATTTTTCAAAAAAAAAAAAATTCCGGCAGCATTTCGGTACTATTTTGGCATTGGTTTTTCGCAACAAAAGGTTATCCTCACTAAGTCTTAACACTGCTGTTTTTCTCAATTTTCTATTATATACAAACCGGTCAACATGCAAAGCCGAGCAAATAAATGCGCAGGTAGCACGTAAGATGCATCAGGATGATCAATTCATTTCAGGTCACCTGTCCTAGACGGACCCAACCCCTGTGTTGAGTCCCCTAAGCCAAATGCACATAATGCAAACAAACGTCCTACTAGGGATCCGGCATGAGGTCTTGTTCTTCTAGGTTTAAACCCTAGGTTTATTGGTCTAGACCTGGCTTACCCGAGTGGACAACTCGAGCCGAGGGGGAGGCAGCGTACCGGGGATACAGAAGCTCCGCCGCCTTAGCAACTTATCCAAACCTCGTTCTAAATGGGAAAAGACTCTAAATAGAAGAGAAGCTACACGAAGTGCACCCTTCTCCATGATGTAGAAGACTCAGAGAGATGAAGGGATTCGTAACAGTTTATATATACAGTTCAACAAATATCAAAGCGGCAAAACATTTAGCACATATAGCATGGAACATGTAGAAAAATCAAATAAAGCCAAATATAACAATTATACTAAGCTCGAATTCTTGAACCCTGAATCAAAATTCTGGGTTCGTATCCCCAGCAGAGTCGCCAGAGCTGTCACACCTCCTTTTTACACACCTACCCCGAAGGATAATGTATAAGGGAGTTTTTCCATTTAAAGTGACATTATTCGAAATGAGATTATTTATTTATTTAGAGTCGCCACTTGAGATAGGACTGGCTTTTGGTGTCCCAAGTCACCGATTTAACTTAAATCCCAAATCGAGGAAAATTATTGACTTCCCAATTGGAGTCTGCGAACAAAAAATTCTGAATAAGGAATTCTGTTGACCCGAGGGAAGGTGTTAGGCACCCCCGGATCCCGTGGTTCTAGCACGGTCGCTTAAACCATTACAATTGGCCTATTATCTGATTTTAATACATGTGCAAACCTATAGTGCAATTTTAAATTATTTACCGCTTTTAATTAATTTTAAAGAAGATCGAACGTTGTTTAAAACATGTCTTTGGATCGCGTCACATGAAATGCACCCGCAATCCGAAACACATTTCATTAAACGTTTTAGGATTTGGATTTGGGTAACATGAAATGAACACCCGAGTTTAAGTAGGTAAAATTATTAATGACGCGCCTAAAGCAACTAACGCGTTGTTAACTTTGCGGGGGCCATGAAAATTCGCTAAATGGCACGTCCCGAGTTCTAAGTATTTTAAAAGAAATAATTAAATAAGGGCCACGCATTTTGAGATTTTATTTGGCTCGGCGCGCCTCAGTTATTTAACGAGAAGAGGCACAAATAAACAGATTTTGCCAATTTTACCAAGAATCAAAACACGATATCAACCACTAATTTATGTACCAAATCAGATTAACATTCCATTGCCTATAACATGCAAATTAAGCTTAATAGCATATTACTCTAGCACTAAGTAAATGGATGACACAGAAACAAGAGAAGTGGGGCATATAAATACTGGCACAGCTCTCAAGATTGGGGCACCTGGCCGATACCATTGCCCAAGCATATAACTTTTCTTGCCTTTTGCATATCTTTGCTACACATAATTGACATTTATGAAATATAGGAACCAATGGGATTCATGTGTGTGACAAAGAAACAGTAGGTATAATGAAGCAGTAGGTATTCTCAGTAGGTATAAAGAAACAATGAAATCTCAATTCGTTATCACAAAGAAGCAGTAGGTATAATGACTAGAAGTTCTTCCTAGAGTTGAAAAAGATATACTACTCAAAAAATGATTCAAATACGTAAAAAAACCACAATGAGTCGAAACTTCATGGAG
This sequence comes from Nicotiana attenuata, assembly GCF_001879085.1. Lineage (NCBI taxonomy): Eukaryota > Viridiplantae > Streptophyta > Magnoliopsida > Solanales > Solanaceae > Nicotiana > Nicotiana attenuata. Next base: position 25,370 of record NW_017673970.1, read on the forward strand.
AAACAGAAGGATTAAATTAAGAGAAGAAACCATAAACAAGGATAATAAAAATCAAATTTTCTGTAGTTCGCAGCCAAAGCCACCATCCAAAGTCCAAGTAAGGAAACACCTGAACTAACTCACGACATTTTCCAAACAAAAATGAAAGCCACAAACCTATCATAAAATTCAAACACATGAAAAATCTTTTAATTGCAAATATTCTGGAGTCTTCCAAACACATGAGAAATTATACATGAAACAATGGCCAATTCGCTTTTTTTTCATTTCATCTTCAAAGGACGATTTTGGGCAAATGTTACGTACCTAAGCAGCCGAAAATAAACCGGAGATAACCAGCAAAGTTCTGAAATATAAGACGAAATCCAGCAACAGAAACAGAGACAAACCAGCGACCAAGCGAGCTCGACTCGGCAGCAACGGACATCGATTCAATCGCTTAAAATTCGTAGAAATTATGAAGCTAAGACCAGAAATTGAGAATAGCCATGAAATCCCTTTTTTATTTCTGTTTTCATTTCATATTTTGGAGTTCTTTTTCAATCTCAATTCTGGATTTGATTCCAGATTTTATGCTTTTAATGTGTAAATTGTGTGAGCGAGATCAGAGAGGTCGCATGCGTGTGTGACAGTGGTCTTCAGAAGAAGAAGCTAGTGTCGTTTTCCTCTGTTTTTCTAAGGGCCTAATCATCTGATGTTGAGCTTGAAGAAGAAGATCGAAGCAGGGAGCTTTTTCCGTTTTGGGTCTTCTCTGTGTTTAGAAGGAGAAAGGAATCGAAGACCTTAGGAGGGATATGTGCCGTTTTCTTTTTTAGGAGGGGTCTTTCACCTGATCTCTTTTTGTGCCTTAGCTCCCCTTTTGTGTGAGGGATCAGGGCAAAGGTAATGGAAATTTGGGTAGGGAGATTGGGCCTTGAGTGAGTTATTGGGTTTGGGCAGATTTGGGTATAAGCTATGGGCTCAGCATTAATTTTGGCCAAATTTCACGAGACAAACCTTTCTTTTCCAATTCTTTCTTTTATTTTCTAATTTTTACTTTTTCTTTTAATTAAAATCCTACAAATTAAAAATCCAAAATTATTCAAAATGTGAAATTAAACTAATTATCTAATTATAAAAATTATAAAAACCACTTAATCCTATATTAAAAGAGAAAAATCAATAACTTAAAAATAAATTAGGGAAAAATATAGAAATGGGCTATTTTTGTGATTTTTATTTTTAATAAAGCAAATAATTAATTAATTAATTCTAAAAATGTAAAAGCAAAACCTAAATGCAATGGTATTTTTGACATTTTTCATGATTTTTCTATGATTTTTTTTAAAATATTAAAATGCATGAAATGCAACTAAATAAAGAAAAATTCCTAAAAATCAACTAAAATTATTTTTGATCTATTTTTTTAGGAGTTATTTTCATGTAGGGCAAAAATCACGTGCTTACAGGCGTATGCCCGGAATCAAATTCCGAGGTCCCAATCCCGAGAAATGAATTTTTAAAGATAAATTGTTTTCTGGAAAAAATGTGAGTTTTTAGAAATGAAAAAATGTTTGGAAGTTGATGGTATCGGGCCCGTATTTTGGTTCCGGAGCTCGAGGCATGTCTTATATGTGGTTTAAATCGAGCCTGTGAAATTTGGTAAGAATTGGAAGTCGTTTGATGTGATTCGGACCCGTAGTTGTAAAAATTGATACTTTGAAAGTTTTGAGGTTTTTCTTAGATTTCTATGCTAAATTCGTTGTTAAAGATGTTATTTTGGCGATTTGATCGTACGGATAAGTTCATATGATGTTTTTGAGTTAGTATGCATGTTTGGTTTGGAGCCCCGAGGGCTCGGGTGAGTTTCGGATAGGTTTCGGAAGGTTTTAAACTTAGAAAAAAGTTGCAGGTTTTCAGTTCCTGGTGTTCTGGAACTTTGTTCTTCGCGTTCGCGGAAGGACTCTCGCGAACGCGGAGGGTAAGTCAGGCTGAAGGGATTTTCCTTCTCTGCGTACGCGAGAAACAGGTCATGAACGCGAAGCTTTGGGGGGTGCTACCCTTCGCGAAAGCGGAGCTGCTATCGCGAACGCGAAGGTCTTTGGGCCTGGGCAGGGGGAAGGGGATTTTGTTCTACGCGAACGCGACCACTGGCCTGCGAACGCGAAGGCTCGAGGAGTAAAAGATCCGCGAACGCGAGCCACTATACGCGAACGCGAAGGCTAATTGGCCTGACCCTTCGCGAACGCGACAGGCCCATCGCGAACGCGATGAAGGCCTGCCTAGTGATTTTAAAGCAGAAGCAAAAATGGGCAGAACCCATTTACTTCATATTTTCGAATTTTGGGAGCATTGAGGCGATTTTCAAAGAATAATATCTTCCCCAAAACATTGGTATATGATTCTAATCCTTTCTCTTTCGATTTCCCATTGCATTTCATCAATTTTCATCTTAAAATCTAGGGTTTTTATGGTAGAAATTAGGAATTTGGGTAGAGTTAGGGCTTTTGATTAACTGGGGATATAGACCTCGTTTTGGGGTCGGATTTCGAAACTAATTGCATATTTGGGCTCGTGGAAGAATGGCCGATCGGGTATTGGTCTGAACCTCGAGTTTTGACCAAGTAGGCCCGGGGTCAATTTTTGACTTTTGGGGAAAAATGATAGAAAACCTATAATTAAGCATTGGGTATGAATTCTTTAGCATTTATTAATGTTGTGAAATCAATTTGGACTAGATACGAGTCATTTGGAGGCGAATTCTAAAGGAAAAGCGGTGTTTGAGGCTTGAGTTGGCTGTGGAAGTTTGAGGTATGTGTTTGGTCTAACCTTAGCTTGAGAGATTAGGAGTCGAGTCCTATTTGCTATGTGCTATTTGTTGAGTACGACGTATAGGCATGGTGACGAGTATCTATACATTGATGTCAAGCATGCCCGTGAGTCTTAAATTGAAATCGTTGTGTTCTTAACAAGTACTACAAATGCTTAAGTTGTTGATTCTCTGTGTTGGACAAGAGTGATGATTAATCTCGTAAAAATTGCTTATGGTTGAATATTGGTTCTAGACGAGGTTTCTGTTGTGAAGTTAAATATTAAAACAAGTTTGATTATAGCTGATTCCCTTGCCGGGATGTATTTACTTATTACTGTCGATTCCCTTGCCGGGATATTGTTGTTTCCTTATTGTTCTCTTGCCGGGACTCTTTTGTGATTGGTGTCGAACAATATATTTGGATCGGGTTGCACGCCGCAACAATACTATATTTGGATCGAGTTGCACGCGCGCACCAATAATATATTTGGATCGGGTTGCACGCCGCAACCATACTATATTTGGAACGGGTTGCACGACGCCAACAATATTATATTTGGATCGGGTTGCACGCCACAATAGTTTATATATATAATTTGGATCGGGTTGCACGCCACAACATTAAAGGATAAAAGTGGTTATTGTTTTGTTACAGTTTCCTTATTCTTTCGGCTGCGAATTTTAAATCGTTCTTCATGCTTTTCTCCTGAGTTATTATTGGTAAATGATATTCCCCCGCATCATGTTTCCCCCTCCCATTCTTAACTCTACATTTCTGCTTTATTTTCCACGGTATATGATATAATTGCACAGGTTTATTTGGTAGTCTGGTCCTAGCCTCGTCACTACTTCACCGAGGTTAGGCTAGGCACTTACCAGCACATGGGGTCAGTTGTGCTGATACTACACTCTGCATTGTGTGCAGATCCCAGATCAGCAGCTTTTGGACCTTAGCTTGGGCGGCTGCCTTCAATCCATACGGAGATCCAAGGTAGTCGTGCAGGTGTCCGCAGGCCCTGGCGTCTCCCTCTATCTTTTCTTCCTGTTTCACTTTTGTAATTCAGAAACAGTGTTGCATTTATTTTTCGGACCTTGTTTGTAGAATTCTTAGACCGTCTGTGGAGTTGTGACACCAATCTTGGGTAGTTTTTGTTTAAGAAATCATGTTGGAGTTATTTAGATGGTTTAATTGTTTCTTCCACTTGTTTTAAATTTATGCTGTTTATAAACTGTTGATTCACAATTGTTAAAGAATTAAAATGGGAAAAAGGTAATTTGTTCAAACGGTCGGCTTGCCTAGCTTTCACTAGTAGGCGCCATCACGACTCCCGAGGGTGGGAAATACGGGTCGTGACATCATCATAAAGAAAAATGATAAAAATTATTTAAATTTGAGATGAGAAAGTTGTTATTTATCTATTATGATAAGAAAGATGATATTGTGGATAATACCACACAACTTATGTCTAAAAGATAAAATAATAACTTAATAATATTAAGAATAAATTAGAAATAGCGTGAGAATATTTATGCTAAGAATTAGTTTATAAAATAAAATAAGGTGAAATAAAATATTTAAAAATACTATCGATAAATTTAAATAACTCAAGAATTCAAGCAATATTTTAAAAATAAAACATGATATTTATTTTAAGATTACAAAATTTCTAGATTTATCTATATTATATTAAAGGATAGTAATGGATAATAATACTAAATAAAGTGGCACCAAAAATTAAAGTCTTACTAGATATAAAATTAAAATTTAAAATAAATATCTAATACAAGTAATTTTATTAACTAAAATTAAAAGTCAAATTTTATATCTTGAAACTAAAAGAGAATTTTTTTTATTGCATGTAATACAAAAAATAAATATAAGAAGACTTAATAGATTTGGAATATAATAATCAAAGAACTTATATATTAATACTTTATACTAATCAAAGTTACAATTTAAAGTCAAATATGATATTATTTTGATTACAAGTAAAATATTAATTAAAAATTTCTTAGTAGGGAAGAGACTGTATAAAGAAAAAAATAAATATAATGTGAGAATATTTATACTTTAACTTAAATAAAAATAAAATAAAGTAAATAATTAAATAATATTCAAAAATATTATTAATAGATTTAAATAGTAAAATAGTTTCAAGTAAGAGGATAAAAGCGTAAAATATATTAAATTTTAAGAATAAAAAAATAATATTTATCGATAATTATTAAAAGGATAATAAGCAAAATATTAAGTCAATTAGTAAGCCGAAAAAATCATATGAAAGTATAATAATATTAAATAATAAATAATATAATAATTATAAGTAAAGAACAAAAAAAATTGTGTAAAATTTAAAAGAATAAGACTTATTTAAGCTTGAGATAAAAAATAAACTGTGAATTTTATTAAAATAATATAATTTGATATGTTCAAACGAGACAAATCACCACATGGCATAGTTAGTAATTTTTAATATTGATAACGAAACAAAATTCAAGTACTAAAATTAACCTATTGGATTATATAAATATAGAAAAAGAAAACACGTTATCCACTATGAGATTTGCGAAATGGTTTCATGTCTTGCTTCTTAATTAATATCTAATGATTATCTATAAATTTTATCTGAAAAATTTATAATTAAAGTTATTTATACATAATTCAAATAATGTAAATCACAATCCGACATGATTTGTGTCGCACGCGCAATTACTAATACTAGTTATAGTTAATTACACCCAAATCCAATTCCCTTTCTCCAAACATGCTCTAAGCCATTTAGAAGTCGGACATTAAAATCTACTATACATACATCTCTGTTTTATTCTAATTAACATCCTCAGAAACTTTGTGACCACACGATTCTAGTACTTTGTGAATCTATTGGGTATCCAATTTCTCTCCTCTACGTCGATACAGCTGAATCCCACCCATGGCTGAGAACCCTAATTGCACTGTTTATGTTGGTATGCCTTTTTTTTCTCCTTATCTATGCCCTATTTTTCATGATTTTTATTCTTCATGCTCAGATCTAATGTTGCATCTTTCTTTTGTTTGATTTCTGAATTTATTGTCCTTTTTAATAAACAAAGCAGCATTTTTTTCTTTTTGGATATTTTAGCTGTAAAGTGTCTCCTTTTTTTTTGTGGTTATGTTTTCCGATATGCCTGGTTACCGTTTACGTTCTGGATTTTGGGGTGGGGAGGTTGGGGGAGGAACAAATTTAAGCTTTATCTTTTTGGGGTTTTAAACCCTGAATGTTTAGCTCAGTTTGGGGATTTACTTCTAATTGTCCTCTATGAATCCTATAATTGCAGATTGGCTATGTTTATGCGTGCAAATAATGTGGATTAACATATAAATTCTTAGTTTTAGCTCTTCAATGAATTGTTTTGGGCGCGTTTAGCTTTGCAATGCCTAAAAAGCGGAAAAACATATTTTACAAAAAGCTTCTTTTTTTGTTCGTGAAGCAGTAAGAGTTCAGTTACAATTACCCTCCACCAGAGGTTTGTGACTGGGACTTGCTAGGCTACTTAGTTATCACCAATATATTAGTTTGGTTGAATTGCTTACTTAGTTGCATACAAGTTTGGTTAATCTGTGTTTATTAGAATAGCTAATTTTCTTGAGGTTTCTCACATGGAAAGTCCAGGCTCTTTGCTTTTCTTAGTGCATGTTTGAGTTATCTTTGGGAGAGTGCGTTTAACATATGCATTTCTGATTGATAGGAGATGTAGTTTGTGCTTTGTTGTGAATGATTTGCTAACATAGGTTTGAAACTTTTTTGTTGTAGGAAATTTGGACGAGAGAGTAAGCGATCGTGTACTATATGACATTCTAATTCAAGCAGGGCGTGTTGTTGACCTGTACATTCCTCGTGACAAGGAAACTGATAAGCCTAAAGGTTTTGCCTTCGCTAAATATGAGACAGAGGAGATTGCAGACTATGCTGTGAAGCTTTTCTCTGGTTTAGTGACGCTTTACAATAGAACATTAAAATTTGCGGTAAGTCCTTGTTATCCGTCCCTTGAGCTGGCTAAAATGGTCAGTTTTATTGATATTGTTTGGTGAATTTGTTCTGGTACTATAAGCTTCTGTAGCGCTTGCAAACCTAAGGTATGGGTTTACCTCCTCTCCAGCAGAACCAGCCTATGCATAGATAATAGATAATCTTGGCAGTGAGATATTCTTCGGTAGTGATCCTCGGAGTGTCTATTGATGTTGGCTTATGAATTGAGAGATACGCCAGACATATGTTCTTTCAGTTAACACTGCGGGCTGGCAGTTGGAATTTGAGGTTTGGAGGAGGCAAAGTCTACAGAAGCATTTTCATTTGCTTATGTTGTGTATTGACGTTTAATTTTTCTAAACAGATATCTGGGCAAGACAAGCCCTCTAATAACTCATCAATTGCGACACCACCACCTACCTTAAATATCCCCTCCAGACCAAGGCCTCTTCATGTACCTTATAATGATAAGGAAATTTCACCAAATTCTGTGAGATTGTCAACTTCATGCCGGTTTTCAGAGCACCAAACTAACTCCACACAAGGTGATGCATGCTTTTTTAGTGAAGTCATTATTTTATGCTCTTAGTCCCTTTTTGTTTTTTACTTTATTTTCGTTGAGTCTTGACTTACATGTTTATAATTGTTTTTTCTCTATTCAGTTCCAGTTCCTCCTGGTGTTTCAGTAAACCAATCTAATGGGTATAGATCACCTTACGATGGATATAGATCACATTATGATGGCAACAATTATGATTACGGTCGAAGAGTATTTGGGGATGCTTTGGATAGTATAACACGCTCTAGGTTGGGCCGATATGATACCCGTAACCCGACCAGTTATCCTTCTTATTGATATTTAGCTTAGCTCTTGGTCTTGAGAGAGCTCTGACCTGTCTTCTTCTAAGTTGTGTAGGTGTATTGGTACTTTGGGGAGCTTGTCTTCTTCTAAGTTGTGTAGGTGTATTGGTACTTTGGGGAGCTTGTCTGAGGTGCTTTAGATTTAGTTTTGTGTCTGTTTGTTGTTCATTGTTGCGGTAGTTTGTCTCTGGTTATGCTCCCAATGTCTGAACTCTTGAATCTGTCTGTTATTGTTCTTTAATGCATCTGTATAATATGTATTTCAGTGGACAAAACTGCATCTTTGTAATTGTCTGTCTGAAAGGTTCAAAGATTTGGATCTTGCTTCTGCTATCTTTCCTCTTTCCTTCACTTACCTTCTCAAGCGCCGCCCCAGCTCTCACCCCTCCTCTTTTCCCTCAAAGATCTGTGGAGATGGACATATTTAGATTTTGCTTATGTGTGATGTGTGCATCGCTTATTGGTTCTTGGAGATTAGAGTTGCTTCCCATCGGTGCGTGGTATGACGTTATGAGCTTTGGCATGTGTGTATACTAGTTGCTTCCCATCGGTGTGTGGTATGACGTTATGAGCTTTGGCATGTATGTTTACTGATACTAGAATAGATGTGCTGTAAGAGCAATTTCCTTTGCATCATTGAAGATTTAGCTCCTGTGTTTTTGGAGTGTGAATGCTCATTATCATATGTGAACGGCTGGGGAAACTATGTTTCTTTCCCTATCAGATTTTGTGTAGTTCATGAAATTGCAGTTCATTAAAGTGATTTGTCTCTTTATGTGAATGAGTTTAAAAACCCTGGACAATGAGTTCGCGTGCTTGCATGGAAGTTTAACTAATAATAATTGGTTTCGAACTCCACTGCTATGCACAAGTAGTTATATAACTTGCATGGATGAGATATTCTAATGTGTTGGTTCAGTTTTTCTACGATTTGGAAGATTTTAATATCTTCCTTTTTAGCATTTGTCTCATAATTAATTAATCAACTAAACTAGCTGGGGTGTGCAGAAGATAAACCTTGGGCACTTAGAATAAAATTGGTGAGATGAGGATTGCCTAAAGATCATATAAGGAGAAAACAATCCATTCCATCAACCTACATGAGATGCTCCAACACCCCCTTTGACGTCACGAGCACGGACAACGGGGGGTTGATACTCTGTTAGAAAGCCGGACTTTGGCTTAACGCATTACCGAAAGTTGACTCAAGTGGGACGCATGAATCTTGGCCTAACTCAATTCTAAAAGTTAACTCTTGTTGGACACTTAAATCCCTCTTGCATGCCATATTGGATAACATCAACAACAACAACATACCCAGTATTATCCCATATCGTGGGATCTGGGGAGGGTAGCGTGTACGCAGACCTTATCCCTACCTTGGAGGATAGAGAGGCTGTTTCTAATAGACCCTCGGCTCACCATATTGGATAACATAGACCCCAATATTGGATAAATCAAGAATGAGATGCTCGGCTATCATATTAAGATGGATGTCCGGCCTAACTTAGCCCCAAAGCTAGCTCATGAGGTGAGAATTACGCATAACCATAAATGCGATGGCCTCTTACCTCAACCAGTGACGACTCTAACAAGGTATAAGAATCATCTTTTTTCATTTGGCTTGTTAGGGATTATCATAATAAAGTTGTGTTTATTCTTAATCTCGTTGACAATCTATCACAATTTTCCTCCTTTAACCACTATGAGAGTAGCTAAGCAAAATCTCATATATGAGTTTCTTGTTGGTTGTCTAAATTTGTAGTAGACAAAGGTAGTAAGGGAGGTTGCATAATAACCGAAAACTTTAAGGCAATATATGGAGTGTCTCAATATCAATAAAAAAATAAGTGGAGAGTCACAATGTTTTTCTATAAACTCTTCTGGATGTCCTCTTATACAAAAATGTGGGACAACTATATATCTCAAATCCCTCCTACATGTGTAATCTAATTTGGGGTTCACACGTGTATCTTAATGTGGACTTACAAGTGTGAGTGCTTGCTATAGGTCTACTCTAACATGTGAAAGAATATGAGAATCCAGCACAATTTTAAAACAATTTGTGAAGCAGTCTAATAGCCTATTTGGCCAAACTTCTATAATCCGCTTATTTCAAAAAATGCTTTTCTGAAAAGTGCTTTCTAAAAAAGTTCTTTCGTGAGAAGCAGTTTGTGTTTGACAAATTAATTGGAAAACACTTTTGAGCAGTATTTAGTGGTTGGCCAAGCTTCTAAAAGTGTTTTTAAGTTTTTTTTTAGTCAAAAGTGCCTTTTGGGGAGAATTTACTTTTTTCTGCTTCTCAAAAACTGCTTCTATTCAAAAGCACTTTTTTCCTCCTTCTAAAAGCTTGGCTAAACACTTTCCTAAAAAAAAAAAAGCACTTTTCGCAAAAAAGAAGCTTTGGCCAAACAGGTTAGAAGACATTTCAAATCACTTTTATGCTCTTTTATACCAGATGTGGAACAACTATGTAACTGTAAACTAAACTGTTTGTTGAAGGAACTTGGTTTGAAAATTATAATGTCTGATACCAGCGGTAAGAATGAATTGCATCCATATGAACCTCCAATATGTTGGTTCAGCTTACGACCTTCTTTCCCCCTTTAGTATTGGTGTCTTTTTGAATTATTGGTTTAGGAATATGTTTGTTCCTGTATTTTGAGAATTTGGTATTCCTTTCTGGTGGCTTGGTACATTTACATGTGGTGAGTGTCATTGATGTGAATTGTTTAGCATGCTTACATGGAAAACCTTTGGGAAGTAATTATTAAGATGGTGGTCATTGCTTACTTTTATTAGCATATACTTGATAGCTGATTATATAGTGATCAAGGAAAATGTGACAGATGAGTCAGCTGTATGTATCCATTTGGAACTATCATGAGTCTGGGTTTTCCATCCGTTTGGAATTATCATGAGTATGCTTGGACCATCTATTTGGATGTGCTTTTACTACTTTCTTGACATGACTAGAAAGCAGCCCAATATTTTTGTTCTTTTTCCCCTTTCTCTTAGGGGTGGGGGGTGGGGTGATAATGGGGAGTGTTTTCTGAAAAGCCAAAACCTGTGTATTCAATGATTTAGACTTGTCCTAATTTTAACTTATGGGTTTAATCATTTGAATATGGGCTTGTTGGTAACTGAAATCATTTTGAGAGGATGGGAATTTATAGGATCAATATTACTTGAGTTTCCTTCCTTTCTTTTTGTTGTTTGTTTGTATCGATATGAAAATGCGCCCCTGATGAAGTTCCAAATGTGCAAATAGCGAAGGCAGTATCAACAGCCTATGGTGGCTACACAGTGAAGAATTATCTAGTTAAAAGTTCTAGTTGATTTTAATGCAAGAAGTAGACGGAGTGTTCTGGTTAGTATTCTTATTAAGTACTTTGATTCAAGTGTTCAACTGGTCTGCTTATTTGAAATTCTGGTATACATGCTGCAGTACGTTTACTTTGATGATTATGGACCATGTTTGAGTACGTGGTTAAGATGAGCTAAACTGTTTCTCTTCTCTTTAATCGGGGCCTGTATCTGTTTTGAAGGCTGGGAACAAAATCTTAGAGATCTTCTCATTGTCCGTGTTGTTCATTATTCTTAAAGTTGAATGTCCTGTTTATACCCCCTTTTCCAATCTATTAAGTTCCAGTTTTCTCATGAGTCACGATTTATAATTCTCTCTACTTCTTTCCCCTCTTGTGAGTACCCGACTTCCTCTGTGCTACCTGGTAGCAAGCACATTTGTTCGTTCCAAACCTTGAGGAGCTTAGTAATCCTCTCCTTGTATATGGAACAAAATGCTGCTGCTTTACTGGAGGGTCCTCCCGAGAACTATGTTGTTCGCTTCCACCTTTATGTCATAAGGATGTGAAGCTGATTGGTTTCTGTTCACTGCATTGCATTTGCCCAGCCCACCAATGGGCTAGTGTCTGTGTGCTTTGGATCCATCACCTCTCTAATCTGTCTGATCCAATTATCTGAGGCAGGATTGAAGTGGTGGTGACTGTTTTTATTTTAACAAGCAGGCAATATTTCTGCAGTTGCCACTTAATATATTCAGAATATATCAGAAATGATCATTTGCTGTATTTATCATCGCGTTAAGCTTGAGGGTGAAATAAGTGATTGTGTTTTCTCAAATTTCGTCCTTTTTACATCGTTATTTTTGTTATTCCTACCAATTGCTGATCTTATTGGGGTGTTTTCACTTTTAGCTTGCATCAGAAACTATTTACATCTGATAGCCGAAAGTGTATAAAATTTGTATAATTTTTGTATATAACATACGGAATGTATATATATACGAAAAATATATAAATTTTATACATTTTTTCGGTTATATTTTTCTAGCGGCGATACAATGTCATTTGTCTGGTCTTATTTGCCTTAATTCTCAATTGGATCGTGTCTCATGCTTCTACCCCTCCATGCTTTCTTTCTTAGCTTTGGGAGTACACTTGACTAATTATTTTGGCAGGCTCCACGTTCTCCTGTCTAATTTTTGCTCCTTCATGGTTTCTGTCAACTTTCTTTTGAGGTTGGCCTTTGGTCCCATCATGCTTGTATATGTTCTTAACAACAACAAGTTCAATAATTTTTTCTAAGTGTGGTCTGAGGAGGGTAAGACGTAGCTAGCCTTACTTGTACCCTGGAAGTAGTGGTGGCAATTTGAGCCCAAATCCATCTAACCCTCGCAACCTGCCGACAGATTAATAGGTTGGGCTACAAACATCTAGCTTATGGGGCTATCTGGGCTGAGCCTAAATTAACCTATAATTTTTTGTACCCCATTTTTATCCCGGAAGTAACCCATACAATCCATGAAGCTTACTTAAATAAAGGGATTTTAACCCAACTTGTTCGGAAATTTACTTAGTTGTCCCATCATTAATTTTTGTATTTTAGTTTAAAAATGAGAATTAAGATATTTAAGTTTTAATGTAAATATGAATAATTTTGTAAATGGGTTATAGTGAAATTTACTTATTTAGAATTAACACAAAAGATATTTTTCGACTTACAAATTTTAAATACTAATTTGTTATTTAGAAAACATATACTGATTCTCAAAAAATTAAGAATAGTTTTTTACCTTTTATATGTAGGTGTATAAAAGGTAAATTTTTTTTTTTTTTATGCAAGATAAGCATGGTTCTAAAGCACGGGTCAAGTTGGGCTATAACTCATTGTTTAGCCCATCTTGACCCATCCCATCTTAGCCTAAGTACACTTTGGGCTGGGTTGGGCAATGGCTCATTTATGGACCTAACCCATCTTGATCCGCTCAAATTTAGCCCAATCCGCTCATTTGCCATCCCCTACATGGAAGGGCAGAGAGGCAGTTTTTGATAGACCCTCGGTTGGAGAACAGATGAAAAAAAGAAGAAGTGATGGTAACAAGACGAATCACAAGATAAAAAGATCGAAGTCAAGAAAGCAGTTGAGCTCTATCTAGTTAACCTTTAGGTAGTCTTGTATATGTTCTTGCGAGAAGATAACTTCTGGTGTTGAGTATCCATCTCCCCCTGTCCCACTCAAAAAAATAAAAATAAAAATAAAAAATAAAAAAATTGGATAGATGGGAAACTTTACCAAGGCAATATATATGAAGCAATTAGGGGAGTTCAGTTTAGGAGCTCTCTGCTCTAGCTTATATAGCCATTAAGCAAAAATATAATCTAATGGGTAGTGCTACTTTTAGAAGTTCAAGGTCGTGAAAATTGCCGTCTACTTCTCATTGTATCAGAAAAGTTTCTATTACATATTAACGACATATCTTTTTGGGACTTGTATTTAAGAAATAACATTTATTGAGGAGAAAAGATTTAAAAAGTAACTTTTTTTTGAGGAGAAATATGAGAGGTCGCTTAAAAGTTTCAACGCCTCTTTGGCTGGTTTCGTTGAAGGTGGAATTGGACGTAAGTCTACTTATTCATAAACCTTGATAAAGTCAAAACAAACTGCCATTACCACCAACTTTGAGATATTACTAAGTACAGTATACAGGATAGCATATTGGATGGACAAAATAATATGCCAACTAATATTATTCAGCCTTGCTTTTTTTTTTTTTTTGTTTAATTGAATAATTTATATAGATAGATCTAAGCTGTTACAAACGCTCCTTCATGAGCCATTATTATAGGATTAGAAGTAGTAGTAGAAGTAGTAGCATCTTCTACATTTAGTGCGCCTAAGTTTCCAAGACGTGCCACGCTATTATATATAGATACAGATACTAGTTTTTTGAAGGTGACCTCTTCTTTGTCAGCTTGTAAACTTGACCATATGGATGCAGTAGGTTGTAGGAAAACTGAAGGACGGTTGTGCATGGCTTGCTTGGAACCTTCTTTAGCCAAAAAGTGAGCTACCTTGTTCGTCTCACGAAAGCTATGCCGGACAACTGGATTTCCCAACTTCTTCAGCAGGCTAAGCATTTTCTAAGTTAACTTTTAATCCGTTCTATTGGAGGGTACATCTTTGACCCCACTTGTGGGATTACTCTGGTATGCATGTTATTGTTGTTGTTGGAGGGTACATCTAACCTAAGTTACCAAAATTCTTATTGACTTTTTAAAAATTATCCTCAATTGTACATCGTTATGCACAAAGCGGGAAGCTTTTATTTTATTAAAATATGTACATTTTGAAACCTTTTTGTTTCTGTGAATCGATTACTTATTAGTTTATTACCTACCTGCTGTGTGTTAATTAGTGCATTAGCAAAAAAGGAAATATACAAAAACTATTTAATACCTGAAGACTTCGTAGACTACACTCAAGAATTGTGGACTAGAAACAAACGAAAATGAACTGAAGGGATAAGGATATCGGTCTTGACAATAAATAGACTAATTCTTTATGTTGAAAAAAAGAGACTAATTCCTTTTAGTGGTAGTATTAGTTTACAATCGATAACTTATCATTCACTTTTCTGAAACGTTCGACATTGGTTTTTTCCCTTGTCTTTTAAAGTCTCTAGACAAATGCTTGATAGAGTATCTCAATTTGTTCCAATTTCTCAAGGTATCTGGTATATTTGTTGCCTAATCACTCGCCTTAGTTATAAATTTTCTTGTAACGGGTTAAATAATACTATAATTATTTAATTCACAGTTTGACGGTAACAATTTATCTTGATGTTTGCAGGTACTAATTCCTCCTTTTGATGGTGATTTTATAGTAGATGTTGACGAAGGTCGTTGTGAAATGAGACATTGCTTGTCCTTTTGCCACGTGCTAGGCATGCAAAGAACCATGAGGTGTTGATCCAAAAGTTTGCTCGTGCTTTGGTTCTCAAATTAGATAGGCTAGAATGACTATGTTTTGCGCTTTTTCATCCGGCTTGGAGGCTCGGGTAGTTACTACTTTATAGGGGTGGCAACTTGCACGAAACTCATTTAACCTGTCCAGAGATTAATGGGATGGGCTACAAATATTTTAACTCATGGGTCAATTTGCGTTGAGTCCAAGTTAATCATTATTTTTTATAGTCATTCTGGCCCATTAAGCAGTCTAACTACAACCCAAGAAACTCACCAAAAACAAAAGGAATCTCAACCCAATTTATCTAAATATACTTAGTTGCCCCAAGGATTTTTTTTTTTTTTTTTTTTGTGTATTCAATTTTCTGCTCTTTTGTTTTTCTGCATCATCCACCCACCCTACCCCCTCAAAAATCTTTTACTTTTTTTTTGTATTTTCTATTTTCTATTTTTTGTTT
>NW_017673970.1:40777-113887 GCF_001879085.1 Nicotiana attenuata
CACTCACTACCCACCACCCCCCCCCCCCACCTCATCCCCACCCCTACCCGCAAAATATTTTTTAATTTACACATTTTAAGGTAAAAGGCATTTTTATGCAAGATGAGCATGGTTCTAAAATATGGGTCAGATTGGGCGGGTTGGGTTATGACCCATTGGTTAGCCCATCTTGACCCGCCCAATTCAATCCAACCCACCCATTTGCCACCCCTACTATTTTATGCGAAAGGGGTACGATGAAACATATTATTGTGATAGCGAAAAACGAAAATAACGAATTCCCCCGCAATATTACTATAATCTTACTCGTTATACAAGAGTTGTACTTATAATGAGAAAAATTATAGTAATATAGCAGGGAATTCGCCATTTCTGTTTTCCGCTAGCACAATTAGGGGTGCTTATCGGGCGGATAATTACGCTTAACGGTTCGGTTTATGAGCTATCGGCTATGGGTTATCAGATTATAAATGTAGTAATCCGCTAGCCATCCAATAAGACAACAGACGGATTGGTATCGGATTAACGATTATCGGGCGGTTATTGGATAAACCGAATAAATTTTTTTTGAACAATTCTAGTCTTGTGAATACCAAACGACCAACCTAATAAAGTGACTCGACTCCCTCGTTAGTATGTACTACACTTTTTAGTTTACCAGGCTTGTTAATGCTTTGCAGTTTGTACTACATTAACGCACTTATTATAAGTATTTTTTTTGATTGCATAGCTAACTGTTTCATGTAAAAAAAAGGAAAGACTAGAAACTGGTCAAACTGATTGAAAACTTATATACAATCAAGCATGTACATCTAGGTGGTGTGTTTATATATAAATTCTTTTGAAGTCTTCAGAGGAGGTACATCCACATATAGTTAATGGGCATAATTAAAGATATGTATATGTTAAGGTGGGTATAATTTTCCATGTGATGATTGATTGGCCTTATCAATTGAAACTGCATAGTTCACTGGCTTTTATACCTTTTCGTTGTGGGACTCCATATGAGGACCTCCCTTTTTAGCGGCTCCACTTTTCTTGTTTTAAATAGTTGGTTTGGTGATCAGATTACTCTTAATTGGTCATTTACATGTGTTACCCCCATGCAGTTGGTGTCCAAGATCATCAATTCATTAGTTCGAAGCATCAACCAAAGCTAAAGGATATCAGACAAGTCATGTGGCAAAAAGTCAGTCAGAGTTTTAATAGTACTTTATATACATAGGCATAAATGTATAAATATAAAAAATTTTAACGGGTTAACGGTTTATTTATCCGATAAGAAAATTGAGTAATTCTCCCCCAAATCATTAAGCCGTTAATTATAAATCTCAATCCGTTCACCAACCATTACTCTAATAACCCGATGCCAATAAGCCATCGGTTCGGTTAACGGTTACAATTCGATTTTGAAGAACCCTAATCACAATACTACACTCTGTTTCATTTAGATGATACATTTCGCTTATCGAGAATCAATTTGACTGAACTTTGAAGCTAAATTTAGCTCAACTTAATATTTTAAAATTGAATTTTAGATATTCAAAACCTATATGGAAAATAGTATAAGTTGCTATTTTTTTATGTTAATATGATAAAAAAAGAAATTAAAATGTTGGTCAAACTTTTACATAGTTTGATTCTGGATAAGCGAAATATATCGTCTAATTTGAAACAGAGGGTTTAATATTGTTTGATTAAAAAGATATTGGAACCTTAGTGAACAAATCAACCAAAAAAAATGAAGGGGTAAATCTCAGCTAAGCATAATAAAATCTAGAACAGAAGATATAAGTAATGAACGCGATGGAAAGTATTTGTTAATATTATGAAAAAGGCGGTAATTGTACAATGAAAGGGACAATCTTCAATATAGGAGAGATTGTATGAGTTTTTCTTTCAACTGAAAATGTCCCAAAAAACTGAAGAAGGTCCCCATACTAGGTATTTTCTCCGCTATATATAAGGGTTAGCCCCTTTCTGCACCCTAGAAAACATACCCTAGGGAATATTCGTGAGAATATTCCAAATACTCCTTATTGGGCCTACATAATTGCACAGCTATGCGTCCTCTACCCGCTATCTGTCATCCCTCGTAGGGCGTCCTGCTTATGAAGATCTCATCTTCCGTTGCCTTTGTAAAATGGCTGTGGTCGTCCAAATTTGGACCCATACAGTTAGTCCCTCCGCTTGTCGAGGTTGCAGTTTGGTGCGTCCTTGGTAAGCGGACATTGTCCATCCTTTGTGGAGAAATTTGGTTGCATGGAGCGTTGTGACTTGGCCAACAGTGGGGGGTTAAGGTGCTTAACAAGACTCTGGTGGTGTGTCTTGTCGGGAAATGACGTCATTTCCATATGCGTGTTTTCGAGACAGGGGCTGATGGCTTGTCGCTTCAGTTTTGGTGCCATCCTGCAGTCTTTCACCTCGATTCCGGTGCTACCCAATCCTATAAATAGGGGAGGGTTTGTTTTTTCAAAAATTCTTGGCCATTTCGTCTCTTGCCCTTCTTCCATACTTCTCCTGTGTTTCACGTTTTCTTTGCTTCTTCTTCTTCCCTTTTTCGCTCTCAACCCTTTCTGTCACTTTGCCATATTACTGCCGGGAAGATGCCTAGTCACATCGGTCTCGAGAGGGGGTTTCTGACGCCACTCCGATATCCGTGGCGTCTCCTTTCAGTGATGAGGGCATGATGGCGGAGGAAGGGGATAGCTTCCCTACCGTTGAGGAGTTGCTGCTGAGACACCCTATGTCTCGAAGTGATTTTCTCAAAGATCCTCCTCCTACTCCTATCCCTGTATTCTCCGAAACGGAGCAAGTTCACATCGATGCTCTCCGTGTAAAGTATAACATCCCCGCCCACGTTGACATGGTTCCAGCGGGAAGGGATTTTGTGGAAGCCCATAGACCTGGGTACTGTGCCTTTTATGAGTACCCTTTTGTGATCGGTCATTCCTTCCCCCTTCTCTCGTTAGCAGAGGAATTCTGTCGATTCTACCAGATCTGCCCGGCTCAACTTTCTCCGTATACACTTAAAATACTCCTGCTGCTGACAAAATACGCGGAGTTGGCGGGGTGTGAGGTTACGGTTCACCACCTTTTGCACTTATTTTCGCCCAGATTTCACAGGGGTACCATGGTGCATTTGAGGCACCGTGGGACAAAAAGGCTGGTAGTTGGGACCGACGACCGGGCGAGTCGTAAGTTTTGGCACAAGTACTTCTTCGTTAGAACTGCCCACATCGTGTCTGACCCTGCTAGGTACCCAGAGCGACGGAATGAGAAACGTGAGTGTCACTACTTATTTTATTTTCTTTTCTCTTGTTTCTTCTTCATTTACCTTAGTGTTTGTTTACTTCTCGTTTGCAGCTATGGGACGCCCACCTCGCCCTATTGCCGGTATAAGG
Organism: Nicotiana attenuata; assembly: GCF_001879085.1. Taxonomy (NCBI): domain Eukaryota; kingdom Viridiplantae; phylum Streptophyta; class Magnoliopsida; order Solanales; family Solanaceae; genus Nicotiana; species Nicotiana attenuata. Next base: position 44,182 of record NW_017673970.1, read on the forward strand.
GATTGGGTAGCCCGTCTTCTCCCCCATGCGGTGGAGACTCGGGACTGGCCTGCTTTCATAAAACGCTTCGGGCCGAGGGTCTCATCTGGTAAGTGATTTCCCTTATATCACTCGTTGATTGTATGCCGTTGCCTATTGATACAACTTTTTCTAGTAATAGGTCGGGGAGCTTCTAGGCGTAGGGCCCCAGTCCCTGCATTTCGACAGGTTGTTGCTGCTGCCGGGATGCAGTTTACACTGAGTGAGTCCGTCCGGGAGGGTTGGGCTCAACCGATACAGATAGGGGATCCTTCTCGCGAGATGGTCGTGAGGGAACAGACCTCTTCTGTACCGGTCCATCACCCCGCAGAGGAATCCTCTAATGGGGATGAGTCATTACTGAGGAAAAGGAGGAGAGTGGAGCTCGGGAAAGAGGTGGCCGCAGATGCTGATAGAAGCAAGACGGGTGCTTCGCGGACGGCACCTGTGCCCTCATTTATGGCTGATGCTAGTGCGGCGGGGAGGTCCCCTCAAACGGAAAGGGCATACCTAGGAGGTGGTTCCGTGCGTTTCGCTGAGGGTGGTGCTTCTTCTAACGTCGGAGGGGGCCTTCGTGTCGAAGGCGATGGATCGGGTTCGGATGTTGACCCGGCAGGCGTTCGTGAGTTTTTAGAGCGCCACACTCATGTGGAGGTTAGGATGGAGGGCTCGGATCGGCATACAGTTGTCCCTGGGGACTATAACATGTTATCGAACTGTGATCAGGTGGCGTCTGTTTTAGCCCCTTTATGTTCTGCCCCCGAAAGAGAGGCTCTTAGAATGATGAACGACACGGAATTGTCTAGGAACGTCGCCGGCATGGCCTTGCGGGTAGATATCTTTCTCTTCCATTTCGTTGTTGGGTTCGCGCTACTATTTTTGGCCTGTCTTTTTGTTTTGACTTTTTCTTGTTATACCAGATTCTTATCATGGAGATTGAACGCGAGCGTCGGGAAAGGAAGAGGGTGGCCGTCTATGAGAAGATGTTCTCCAAATATCAAGAGTATCGCACCAAGCATTGTGCGATGGACGACGTATACCATCAGGACCCCGAGTTCCAACTATTCCGTGAAGGGCTTAAACAGAGTGAGGACCAATTGGCGCGCAAGGTCGAGGAGCTGAGAGAGCGAGACGAGGATCTCATGAAGGTCGTTGCCCGCAATAGTGAACTCGAAGCGTCCCTCAAGGCTAAGGAAGATGAGCTCGAATTAAGTAGAGGGGTGATGGCTGAGAATACCGACCTACAAGCAAGGGTGGCCAGTCTGACCACTGAATTGGGTATGAAGGCGGTGGAGATCGACGGTCTTAAGGGCGAGTTGAGTGTCGGTGCTGATAGATTGTCGACCATTATTTCTGAAGCGACGGTGTTGGAAGATACCCTTTGCGTCTGTAGGTCAGAGTGAACCAAGGAGAAGGAGGCGTTTGAGCTTAAGGTGGCGGGGCTCGAGGGGCGCGTAAAGGAGCTGGAGGCGGAGTTATCCACAATGACCGGGCAGGTGGCGTCACTGAGGGTGGAAGACGTGCGTTGAAACTCGCAAACTTTTACGTCTCGTGCTTCAGCTGATCCTGGTGTGCCTCGTCGTTTATACGAGTTGTGGGTTCATGCCGAGGCCAAGCTCGATGTTTACAAGGCTCTTCATGCTGAGGGGAGGGCGTCTGACGCCGAGCTTCAGGATGTTCGTGACAAAGCTCGTGCAGCTCGTGAGGCATGTGGGTACGACCCTCTTTCACCTGATGGAGATGACATCAATTCTGATGATGCAAACCGTCTTGCTTCCGACTCTTTGTATGAAGATGTGTATGGTACCGCAGATGATGTATAATAGTAAATTTTTGTTTGTAATTTCTTTTATCCTAGGATTTTTGTAAGGGCGTCGTTGAGCCCACTGTAAAGATAGGTGCCAGTAACAATTTGTTGTAATGAAGAAATTGTTTTGTTGATTTGGTGGTAACCTTTGTAATTTTCATGACATTCTGGGCATTTGTCGGATTGTCAGATCGATTTTATTTCGAGTGAGGTCGGACTCTTTCTTTTTTATCTCCTCTCTTTTTTCGAGCGAGGTCGAACACGTTTCTTAGACGATGGCCTTAGCCATTGGGATGTTACTTTAGAACTAGCGTCGAAGTAATATCCTGTCGTAGTTCGAGCGAGGTCGAACACGTTTCTTAGTCGATGGCCTTAGCCATTGGGATGTTACTTTCGAACTGGCGTCGAAGTAATATCCCGTCGTAGTTCGAGCGAGGTCGAACACGTTTCTTAGTCGATGGCCTTAGCCATTGGGATGTTACTTTCGAACTGGCGTCGAAGTAGTATCCCGTCGTAAGGGTGGCGCTCTATTCTATCTGTTGGAGTATAGTGGATGCTAGTTTCATTCATACGTTGGAGATTTGATTATGTTCTCGTGGAAAGTACGTGTTGACTTTGTACACACAATGGAGATTTGATTATATTCTCGTAGAAAATACGCATTGACTTTGTACATACAATGGAGATTTGATTAGATTCTCGTAGAAAATACGTGTTGACTTTGTACATACAATGGAGATTTGGCTATCTATGCCCAGTCCCTTCATTACTCGTCCTGGAGATTATATCGACGGGCGGGGTAATAAATAACACTTCGGACCTATAGGCGTCTCCCTTGCCGCCTCATTAAAAACCTCACCGAGAAAACCCGATTGGGGCAAAACTCGGATGAGGGAAAAAGAGTACGACTTAGTGGGCGCCTTTTTTTAGAAGTGGAAGTATTTGATATGGGCGACATTCCAATTGTTTTGGAGTAGTTTTCCTTCCACTGTCTAACTGGAACGCTCCTTTGTTCGGTGACGCTGTGATTTTGTATGGCCCGTCCCAATTTGTTCCCAGCTTTCCCTCGTTAGGGTCTTTTGCTGCCTGTGTTTTAGCTTTGAGAATGTAATCTCCGACCTTAAGTGGTCGTATTTTGGCTTTCTTGTTATAGTACCTCTCTGCTTGTTGTTTTTGGGTTACCATTCTTATGTGAGCCATGTCCCTTCGCTCCTCGACTTCATCTAGGTCTTGTAATCTAGTTTCGTCGTTACTTGGTCCGCTCTCGTTGGAGTATCTCAGGATAGGTTCTCCGACTTCGACGGGTATAACCGCATCACTCCCGTAGACTAAGGAGTATGGCATTTAGCCTGTGCTAGTTTTTGGCGTGGTGCGGTATGCCCATAGTAATTCTGGCAGTAGTTCAGGCCATAACCCTTTGGCATCCTCGAGCTTCGTTTTTTTAATATATTCAATATCGTTTTATTGGAAGACTCGGCTTGACCGTTGGCGGCGGGGTGGTATGGTGTGGAGAGTATTCGCTTGATGTGCCATTTTTCAAAGAACTCGGTTGTTTTCTTTCCGACGAACTGGGGTCCGTTGCCGCAGCTGATTTCTTTGGGAATGCCAAAGCGGCATATTATATTTTTCCATATGAATGCGATAACTTCTTGCTCACGTATCTGCGTGTATGCACCTGCTTCCACCCATTTAGAAAAATAGTCAGTTAAAACCAAAAGGAAGCGTACCTTACCTCATCCTGCTGGAAGGGGTCCGACAATGTCCATCCCCCACTTTATGAACGGCCATGGCGAAGTGACGGAGTGCAACAGTTCTCCGGCTTGGTGTATCATAGGGGCGTATTTTTGACATTGTTCACATTTCCTGGCGTAGTCTGCGGGTTCTTTTTTCATGGTGGGCCAGTAGTATCCCGCGCGGATGAGGCATCTGACGAGGGCACGGTTTCCTGTATGAGCACCACAGTGCCCCTCGTGTACTTCTTCTAATATCCCACCTCGTTCGGTTTGGTCCGAGGCATTTGGCCAGGGGGCCACCGAACGTCCTTTTGTAAAGGTCGTGATTCACGAGGTTGTACCTGGCCGCCTGTATTCGGAGCCTTTTGGCTTCTTTCTTATCTTGCGGGAGCGTTCCTCCTGCAAATAAGTTACGATACGATTGCGCCAGTCCCAAGTCAAATTTATAAAATGTACCTCGACATGGTCTATCGAGGAATGGAGGAGGGTGACCACGTTTTCTTTGTTGATATTTCGGGTGACTGCCGCTAACTTGGCGAGGCCGTCTGCTTCGGCATTCTGCGCCCTGGGTATCTGATCGAGGCGGCATTCATCGAATTCTGATAGTAGTTTGCGGATTTCTGACTAGTACTTTTGTAGTCTTGGTTCTTTGAATTGGAAAGTCCCAGTGACTTGATTCACCACGAGTTGGGAGTCGCAATGTAAGACGAGTCGTCGAGCGCCATATTTTAGGGCTAATTTCAATCCTACAATCACAGCTTCATACTCGGCCTCGTCGTTAGTCATTTCGGGGCATCGTATGGATTGGCGAATCACTTCGCCTGTAGGGACTTCGAGGACGAGTCCCAGTCCCGAGCCCGACGCGTTAGATGCACCGTCGGTATAGAGGATCCATAGGTCGGAGGGAGATGACGCACGTAGCGCCTCCTGCTCTGCTCCAGGCAATATTTCCGCACAGAAGTCGGCGAGCACTTGCGACTTTATAGCAGTTCGCGATTGATACGTTATATCGTGCTCCTTAATTCTATGGCCCATTTGGCCAACCTGCTCGATAGTTCGGGTTTGTGTAGGATGCCCCTGAGGGGGAAGGTTGTCACCACCTTTATGGGGTGACATTGAAAATATGTTCTAAGCTTTCGTGAAGCTACGACTAATGCCAGAGCTAATTTCTCAAGGTGGGGGTACCTTGTTTCAGCATCAATTAGGGTTTTGCTGACATAATAGATTGGAGACTGTGTACCTTTGCTTTCGCGGACCAGAACTGCACTTACCGCGACTTCAGAGACTGCTAGATACACCAGGAGGCATTCGCCTGGATCCGCCTTGACCAGTAGTGGTGGTGAGGATAGGTATGTTTTTAATTTCTTTAGGGCGTCGACGCATTCCGAGTTCCACTGTAATCCGTGATCCTTCCTCAATACATTGAAAAATTTATGACACCTATCTGACGACCGTGAGATGAACCTCGATAGGGCGGCTATTCGTCCCGTCAACTTTTGTACCTGCTTTTTGCTGGTCAACGTCTCTGGTATTCCTTCGATGGCCTTGATCTGGTCTGGATTGACCTCGATACCCCTTTGTGATACTAGAAAACCGAGGAACTTACCCGAGGCTACGCCAAAGGCACATTTTTCTGGATTCAATTTCATTCCGTATTGCCTCAATATTTCGAAGGCTTCCTTCAGATGACCAATGTGATCCTCCTTCTTTTTTGACTTCACTAACATGTCGTCGATGTATACCTCCATAGTTTTTCCAAGTTGTTCTTTGAACATTTTGGTGACCATCCTTTGGTACATCGCCCCTAAGTTCTTGAGTCCGAACGGCATAACTCTGTAGCAATACGTCCCCTGGTGGGTGATAAAGGTGGTCTTTTCTTGATCTTCTTCTGCCATTAGGATTTGGTTGTAGCCAGAATAGGCATCTAGGAAGCGTACTAGTTCGTGCCCCACTGTTGCGTCGATGAGCTGGTCGATATGTGGTAGTGGAAAGGAATCTTTTGGGCATGATTTGTTGAGGTCGGTAAAGTCGACACACATCCGCCATTTCCAGTTTTCTTTTTTACCATGACCACATTGGAGACCCACTCAGGATACTTTGATTCTCGGACAGAACCATTAGCGAGTAGCTTATCGACTTCTTCCCTAACTGGCCATTAATTGCCGCGTTGAACTTTCTCCTCATTTGCCGCACATGCGGGTAAAGAGGGTCAACATTCAGCCGATGTGTGGGATGTCCCTTGGGATTCCCGGCATATCTGAATGGGAGAAGGCAAACAGATCAACATTGTCAGTTAAGATTCATGGAACTTACCTGGTTCTGAGAGGTTGTGCCCGATATAAGCTTTCTTCGTGCTGTCAGCGTTGTCTAATTGAACGGGGTCGAGGTCTTCCACAGTTGCCTTGCAAGCCTCTACGACATCTGGATCTTTGATGGCCTCGATCCGTATGTCGGGTTTGGTTCCCGACATGGCGGATTGCTATGCTTCCACACTCGCTCCCTTTAGTTGTTGGTGTGCACGCAATCTTGGGCAATACGGTAGCACTCTTGGGCGGTAGTTGCTCGCCCCGGATGCTGAATATTCCCCATGGGGTAGGAAATTTGATCACTTGGTAGAAACTTGAAGGGACGGCTCGCATGGCGTGTATCCATGGACGTCCTATGATAGCGTTGTAGGCTGTTTCCTGGTTCATGACGTGAAAAGTCGTTTCCAAAGTGACTCCAACCAGAACGGGCAGCATTATCTCTCCTGAGGTTCGTTCAACTGCATTATTAAAACCCGTTAGTGTTATGCAGCGCGGTACTATCTTATCCTCGAGTCTCATCTGTGCGAGGACTCGTGGGTGGATAATACACGCACCGCTTCCGTCATCCACCATTATTCTTTTTACATCAGTATCCATAATACATAAAGTTATAACCAGAGCATCATAGTGAGGGAAAGACAAACCGTGGGTATCTGACTTATCGAAGATGATACTGTCTTCGAGGTCATCATACCATTCGTGAGCGACTGTTCGCCTGAATTTATGTGTAGTGATGAACTTCACATGCTTGATTACTGTATCATCATCGCCGCTAATGATCATTTGTATGACACGAGCCGGTGAAGGTGGTTTTGGGGGTCCTTGGGGTTGATCGCGCCCACGAGCGAGGTTAGCCCGTCCTCGATCGCTCAGCAGTTCTTTCAGGTGTCCTTGGTTCAGCATTCTTACAACTTCCTGTCGCAAGCCTGTGCAATCTTCAGTCTTATGTCCCCTTTCCCGATGGAACACGCACAGAACGTTCGATCTCCAGGTGCTTGGATCCGACTTCACTTTTTACGGCAACTACACCTTCGTGCCAAGCTTTTCTAGTGCATACACTATTTTTGAAGGAGAAACGCAAAAGTTGTGAGCAGATAATAATGGGGGCATACCTCTCTCATTTCGCTGTGGCACGGTGCGTCGGGGTGGGACGTCTACATGTCGTGGTGGAGGTGGGATGGATGTCCGGATGTAGGGCTGGTGCCTCTCTCGATTGAAATGGGATAGTTGGTCCCTTCGACCGTCGTTACGGCGGTCTCTCCTTATTTCGGTTTGTACTGAGGTTAGCCGTTGGATCGGACCATTTAAGTCATCCTCATCTGCCCTTACTTCGGCACAATATGCATTATGGATTTCTTCCCACGTAGTGGGAGGGTATTTCATGAGCCTACTTAGCAGCTTTTTTGTTGCTTTCGACCCGTTTCTATTTAACCCATTTTGGAAGGCTGCTACCGCCATCCCCTCCGATACATTGGGTAGGCTCATTCTTACCCTGTTGAACCGGGCTAGGAAATCCCGAAGTCCCTCGCTCGTTGTTTGTCTAACGGCAAAGATATCGTTTACCCTGGCTTCTGCCTTTTTGGCTCCCGCATGAGCGGTGACGAATTTATCTGCCATTTCTTCGAATGTTGATATCGACCGTGCCGGCAGTTGGGAATACCATGTCAGTGCTCCCCCTGTTAGAGTTTCACCGAACTTTTTCAGCAGCACCGATGACACCTGCTCTTTCGACAGATCGTTGCCTTTCACTGCCATGACGCAGTGGATTATGTGATCTTCTGGGTCTATGGTGCCATCGTATATTTTTAAGTATGGTGGCATTTTGAAGGTTTTTGGAATAGCATGGGGGGCTGCCACTTCACTGTAGGGTTGCTCGATGAATCGACCGATGTCTCCTTTTGGTAGCATCTTTGGAGCGCCCGGTATTTTATCGACCCTTTCTTGGTGCTCCTTCATCTGATCATGGAGCGTTTTGTTCTCATTTTCCATTTCTTCCATTTTTTAGGATGGCTGCAAGCGCGTTGTTACCTGCATCGTTGTCAGTGTGAGTATTACCTGCGCGTGGAGTTTCCGGTTCATCGGTGATAGTTGTGGTGTCAGCGCGCATTGTGCCTCCGATATCCCTCTGAACGGGTTTGTCGAGTATACCGCTCAAGGTGTTTGTTAACCACTCTTCTAATAGTCTTTTCACAGCCGGTGGAGCTTCTCCTGTTGTGGATGTTGAAGTTTCCCTCTCACGCGAGACAGTCACGCCTTCGTGCGGGGGGAGGGGGGGGGGGAGGTTGAGGCATCTCCCTCGGGCGTGGCATGTTCATTGTCTTCCCGGCCGGCCTCGTTGATAGAATCCATAAGGTTGCTAGCGACGCCTATTAGCTTTTAGTCTTGCTTCCCCCTTTCATGCCATTGTTGATCTTTGCGAGGCCAGGAAGAGGTGATTATTTCTTTCAAGGATCTAGATGAAACTAAAGTCTCAGCTAAAGAAATCCCCACAGACGGCGCCAAATTGTTTGATTCAAAAGATATTGGAACCTTAGTGAACAAATCAATCAAAGAAAATGAAGGGGTAAATCTCAGCCAAGCATAATAAAATCTAGAACAGAAGATATAAGTAATGAACGCGATGGAACATATTTGTTAATATTATGAAAAAGGTGTTAATTGTACAATGAAAGGGACAATCTTCAATATAGGAGAGATTGTATGAGTTTTGCTTTCAACTGAAAATGTCCCAAAAAACTAAAGAAGGTGCCCTTACTAGGTATTTTCTCCGCTATATATAAGGGTTAGCCCCTTTCTGCACCCTAGAAAACATACCCTAGGGAATATTCATGAGAATATTCCAAATACCCCTTATTGGGCCTACACAACTGCAAAGTTATGCGTCCTCTATCCGCTATCTGTCATCCCTCGTAGGGCGTCCTGCTTATGAAGATCTCAATCTTTCGTTGCCTTTGTCAAATGGCTGTGATCGTACAAATTTGGACCCATACAAATATGTTTCATCTACATTATACAAGAGTTGTACTTTAAATTTTCCATTAGTTCTGGTTTTGTGTCCAGTTAGGAGACGTGATTTCGAATTCAACTAACGTTCTTTTAGTTGTCGATACTCAACGATGCACATACTTTGAGTTTCTTTTTTCATTTGGAATTGAAATTACTAAAAAACTTGGGCAACTCACCTTACATGGAGGAATTTAGCAAAACTTGCACCTTTTATTGTCTAAATATTTATCTGAATTGTTTTATTAAAATTTTGCACGTAGCTCTCAAGTATATTGTTCTTAAGTCGAAAAAAAATAAATACAAACCTCGAAAATTCATGCTTTTAGAGTAAGAAATAAAAATTCTTTCATACTTCGACTTGAATTATTATTTGCAAGCTAATGTTTGTTCTAATCCCCCCCCCCCCCCCCAGTATTTCCAGTATTTGGATGCCCCTCAAATGATGATTCCCTCCCAATCCCATCACTTTTGTTCACTTAGAATGTCTGAAAGGAGTTTAATTATAATTATTCCCTCTTCCAATGTTTGAGGAGTACGTGCAGTATTTGTTATGATTGGAGAGTAGAACTTTGTTAGAAATTTGAAATGAAAAGAAAGGATAAATACAGAAATAGAAGAATTAGGTTTGAGGCGTATTATTTTAGAGTACAAGAAGTCTATTATCAGTTGACTTGGAAAAGTTCCTGATTTGAATCGTGATCACGCCCAACTATGCGTTATAAAAAGGACAATGCGGTCGTTGCAAATATAATCCGGTTTACAAGTCCGGAGTCGAATCCCACAGAGAACTAAGGTTTAGCTACAGCTGTTCACTATCACCAAGAAGACAAGCTTGAACAATTCCTAACCTATAGATATTAAGATTCTTGTGTTTAACTACTTAACTAACAAATTAAAATAGTAAATTAACAACTAAAGATACTGAGGGTTAGAGAAAAGATTAAGGAGGTCTAGAGTTATGATTACCCCAATTGTCGGAATCCTTCCCGCTATGTCTTCTATAATTTCGCCTAAGTATTCTCTACCGATCATGAGCACTCTTATTACCGTAAATCTCTCCCGAGTAATTACGACAATTTACTAGACGCACTCTTCCGAGCTACGCTAGCTGGCTTTTAATACATCTCACTTCAGATTGCACCCAAGGCTTCGTTATCCCTAATCCCGCCTTTAAACCCTCGGTTATTGATCCCTCATATACTCTGGGAGTGGTGTTGTTCAACAATTACCTAAATATGCACTCTCTCCCGAGTTATGCATACTAAATAGGCACAGCTAATTGAGAGCTCTTCAATCAACCACAATATAAACGTAGTTGAACAAATAGAGAAAAGCTATGGCTCAATTATATAAAAACATAACAAGAATTTATCCTACAAAAGGTTCTATCAAAACTCTAGATAACAAATTAGCTATTCATAATAGTATGTAAAACTACAATACTAAAAGTCATAACCAACAATGAGAAATAGTAAGAGGAAGGAAAAACTTGTAGAAGAATTCTCCGCCTTGCTCCCAATGTGTTCTTGCCTCCAAGGGTGTTGTCTAACCCTAAAGTAGTGTCTCTCCGCCTCCTTAGGTCTAATTTGTATCCAAAATATGTCCTCCTCTTGTTCTAGGCCGGCCTCCTTTGTTTTATATAGGGTTTAGGACTTAAAATCCCATGTTTTACACTTTAGCCCCTGAAATTTACGCTTCCCACCTCGGTTTCACCGCGATCGCGGTGGAACCGCGGCCAAACGCCCTCGCGGATTCTTCATTCTTCAGAAACTGCCTTCTGCCGCGGTTCTGCCGCGGTCGCGGAAAAACCGCGGTTTTTCACCCTGTTCCGTTTGGAATTTGGAAAAACGTAAAATATGAAAGTTGTAGCCCTTTGAGTTAGCTTTCCAACCATATATTGTGGAGCCCAAATGGAGTTCTGAGCAAAAAGTTATGTCTATTTTACTAGACAGTGCGCAATATGCCTCCTCAAGTCTTCGTTCGTACTTAATTATCAAATTTGACCCCCGAACACGATCCCGGCTTAATTCCTTGAGCTTTTACTCAGACTTCAAAGCTTAAAATCACTTAAATTCATTCCATAACATCTATATAGCTCGGAATCACACCTACAAGGCATAAAACACACAATTAGTGCAAAACACTAGCGATTAAAGCGCAAACTCAATTAAAGTGCAGTAAATTCGAGTGTAATAAGCGACTAAAATATGCAATTATAGCCTATCATCAAATCGAAACAACAATCTTATAAAAAGATTGTTGTTAATTTCTATTGGAGTTGTAGCTAACTATTCAGAGCAGATTCCACCCAAATCTGTGATTTGAGATTTTATCCTCGAATTGAATATTCTATTAAATAGAAATAATTCATATAAGTCATCTTCTTGTAGTAGTAGTAGTTCAATTCAATTAGAGTTCAAAGGCACTAAAAAGAAAAAGACAAATGAAAGAAGAAGTTTTTATTTCATGAAGTAAGTACTAGTCTTTATTTATCAGCTGGGCTTCATATGATATGAGATAATACAACATTTTTACGTCTAAACACCAACTTAAAAACTTAAGGCATTAATATTTATTCCAAATGAGTTGGAGTAGCTAGCTGACTAATACTAAAAAGTTGGTAGGATGATATTTCTTTTATGCGGATACGACCCACAACCTCTTTGACATGTACGTAACAAAACCGTGGGTTCTTCGTTCATATTTCCAGAAAGTTTTATCCTGCCTGCCAGCTGCCAAATTCGGCCAAACGTTGTGGAAAGGAGAGAGCAGTTTCTAAGTTGTTGTCATTTTTCAACTGTGCAATGCATAACAAATTAAAGTATTTATAAGATTTTGGAAATTTATATAATGCAGGCTAGCTCGTCCTAATTTCAAGCACTTACCACATTTTCTACTTTCTGATCTTCTAGACTAGGCGAGAGACAAGGACATGTCAAGCTTCTTGCTCTCGTATCGCTTGGCCAACAATGGATGAAGAACTGCTCCGGAATTTTCTTTGATTGTAGTTGCATCTCACAGAATGTTGGGGGCCATTGTATCACGTACTCCATAAAATGGTGACGTGCTTGACAGCTAGTTCTTGGGATAATATAATATCCGTCAAAATCAATATAACTAGTAGCAATTAGCTCTTCGTATTAACTTGTTAGCAATATTATTAATATACTCAATGTATGCTAGGATGAGATGACATATGAGAATCTGCCTCTTCTTATAGGGATCAGAATATAATATACAAACAATTGATTCACAAGGGAGAAAGTTTTGCATGTAAATTAGTTAAGTTATTGTTGATACATAAGTCTTGGATGAATGAAATCAATTATTCTTTATAATTCTTTCACATTTTATTCATTTATTATCTAATCACCACTCTGATTAAGTGTCTTAACAACTCTATATCTGTATTCTTTGTGGCTTGGCTTAGCTAACCAGCAAACATGTTTTTAAATGCTGCCCATTAATGAGTTTCATACTAAATCCAACTATCCAAGCATTGATGAATTATTTTTCAAATCAAACGTAAAATCAATTTCTCAAATCCTATCACCTAAGATTTATCATATTCTTTTTGTACAAATATTTAATCTTATATATTATTGTTCAAATGTATATATGGATTTTTTTTATGTTTAATAAGTTCTGACAGTCGAAAAATTAGAGTAAGAAAATAAAATAACAGGAGAATAATTTTTTAGTGTTCACAAACGTGAAAGTATGCAGAAAATCTTAAGTTGTTGCGGTGAAATTTATTTGCTGCTAATAATAAAAGGTAGGAGAAACAGAAAAGAAAAACAATTCACTCGATAATCGCAGCTTAAAAAATAAATAGTCATGAATATTAACGGTTTGGTTTTGATGTATTAATTGATAAAATTTAAGGTGCTAATCAGATATAGAAATTGAAGGTAAAAACTTACACTCGGATGTTTACAAAACAAATCATACTTAATTCTCACAATTAAGTCATAAATAAAAGGTGAGGTGAGTATGTGTATTAATTAACTATGATTTATAGGAGTTTATGTGAAGGCAATATGTCAGGTATAACTTACTATTAGAATATATGAATTGCAAAAGAGGAAAAGGAAAGGAGGTTGCTCTCTCTTCGTAACATGGTGCTTTATGTTGGAATACGAATTAAAAACATGATTAATTGGCAAGGATAAAGCAAAAATATGTTCTCATTGCGATCAGATCAACTACGTGTTAAGTTTGATTGTTAACCATGAGGAGTACTACTACTCAGTGTTGTGTTGATTTTCCTATCTTATTATTGTTATTGGTGTGTCACATTATTTCAATTGTAACTTTCACAATTATTATTTTCTGGTTTGAAATCACTTATTCTCTATGTTATTGCTGTTATTGGTGTCTAGCAGGATAGATGGGTAAGAAATGATTTGAGCCACATTCCCATATATCTTCTTAATATATTTTGCACCGATGTAGCAAGTTCATGGTACAAATGGTGGGAGGCTACTAGAGTAACGTCATTGTAACTTGATATTGGGTCTAATCAGTAGTAACTCAGGGGTGCAAAGAACAATCATCAGCAAGAGAACCACTATCAACTCCATAACTAAACACTACTTGTAACAAATGTGTATGAAAGTATTGGGAACGATAGGCTGAATGCATACGGAGACACTTAAAGTTGGCACCTTTTTTTTATTTAGACACCTAAAATGAAGGTTGTTCCTATTGAGCACTTATACTACACTAAACTTGTTCCAATTAGGTACTTTTTTGACAATCAGCCAAACTTTCAAAGTGTGTGCAATGCACTCGCCGGTGACGTGGCAAATGACAAATAAAAAAAGGATATAAATCATTTTGAGTTAAAAAAAAAAGAAAAAACTATTTAGTAAACAAAATAAAATAACATTCTCAAAAAGAAAAAAAAACTTAATTTATACCCAATCAGAAAATGACACATCATTAACAAAAGAAAAGACAAAAAAAAAGACACATTGGTGTTCTTGACATCATTGTTCTTGGTGTTCTTCACTATCTTCATGTCTATTATTGTTCCAACCACGATTTTAATCCAAAATTTCAAGAGAAACTCCTCCAAATTTGTTATAACTTCAACTAAAGATTCCCTACCAAGACTCGAAGACAACTCCAATATTAATTTCTCAATGTTTCATCAAATCAAGTAACCCATTTTAAACCTTCAAGCTTTATAAAGACCCATTAATGGTGTTTTGATTTTTTTTTTTTAAACCATGGAAATTATAACATTCCCGCAGCGAGCCTGCTTCTCCACCAGAACACCACCAGAAGGCTTCTCCGAAAAACCTTAGATCTGGTTTTCCCAATTGCACCCAGTTCTAACACCACCTTAAACAACTATAGTTTTCCTTGTAAATTTGATAATAGAAAATCACTGTCCAACTCGGTTGCAGGTATGGGTGCTGAAATAAAAAATTTGTATTCGTTAAGAGAATTAGTGAGACGATTAAGGTATCATAAACTTACAACTTTGCATTTGTCAAGCAGAAACTTCTTTGAAATTAAAGACAACTAAATAGAGACATTTTCCTATTTGTCTATCCTCTTTACAGATTTTATAAGCATTTAATTTTTTCTTTGTTAATGGAGGATTTGGTGGTGAGGAGGGGAGAGCTTGGCAGCGGCTGGCTGTTTGGAGAAGGATTGGTTCAAACTTTCGAGCTAAATTAATGGTGGAGGCACAACAATGGTGAAAGTGGAGGAGGCAATGGTGAAAATGGTAGTGGACATAAAGAAGAAGAAGAAGGAAATAAAAAAGACAAAAAAAAAAAAACAAAAAACAAAAAATATTTGTTTTATGGCTCTTCACGCGCCTATACCCGGTGAAACTCACCATATGTGCCAACTCAGCAAGAAGTGCCTAATTGGAACGAAGTTCATGTAATGTACGTGCTCATTAGGAACACCCCTAAATTTAGGTGTCTAAATGAAAAATCGTGCCAACTTTAAGTGACTCTATATGTATTCAGCCTAAAGGATATTAAGGCATGCATGTGAGTACTATTCCAAGTGGTTGGGGAGTATTTATTCATGATTATGTTATTTTTATCTTATTATTGTTATTGGTGTGTCACGTTGTTTCAGTGATAACTTCACAATTACTATTTTCTAATTTGAAAATCACAATCTTCACCAATATTGTTATTAGGGATGTTCAAATCGAACTGAAAACTGCAGCAAACTGATTAAAAAATTCAATTAGGTTTGGTATTGAGTAAAAAATTTCGAACCAAACTGTCATATAAAAATATAATTTTTATATATACTTGTAAGACTTTATATAAAATTTTCTATAAAATAATGTCTAGAAATATTTGGGATCGATGTAATATTTCATAGAAATATGAAGTGCATTTATTTTTATTTATTTTAAATAGTGGGTTGTATCACTTTTTTATCAAGTGTTATTGAAATGTGTCAATCATCTCTTTGTTCTTCCATATTCATATATCAAGATTTCTTATATCTTTTTCGAATTTGAAATAATATTTCGATATTAAATAGAACATATTAATTGCTATTTTGGTATCATATTGATTTTTATGTTTAATTATTAAATTACCTCGAAAGCATACATAAAAAAAGCTATTGTTAGACGACTAAGAAAATAACTATCATGTGTTACAAAAAAAATTCTCCCATATGAATAATTTAATAAACCATATGTTTTTCAGTTTCAATTTATACTAAACATGTGTCCACTTATCAAAACTTTAACAAAATAAGACTAAAATAATATTTATTTAATAAAAAAATCCGAAAATACCGAAAAATCCGAGAAAACCGAACCAATCCAAACCGATATAGTAAAATCGAACCAATTCGGTCCATGTACACCCCTAATTATTATTATTGGTGTCTGGCGGGGTAGAGAGGCACGAAATTTTTTAACCACAACTTCCACAATATCTTCTTAATATTGTTCTTGACTGACATGTCTGAAAACAATTGTCAATTAGATTCACCGCGGAAGGAGAAAAAAACAGAACAACTGAATATAACCATTCTGATGAGCTATTTTTGCTTTTTATTTTGGTTTGCAACTTGAATAGAGACATCTTTGAAATATAAGGAAGTGCATTATTTACACAAGTGTACATAAAAATTAGTGCAAACTAATATTTTGTTCTTCGCAGCACAATTTAATAAACAACTGGGCGACCCTGTTTAGCAATTCGTTAGGCTGTTAGAATGTATAATCCATGTGAAATAATGGAATAGTAGTCACATGCGATTGCTTTACTTTAAAAAATATATTGTTTAGCGGAAAGAAACATTGCTAGAAAATTTTGCAGATACATCCAAAGGTGCACGCGCTAGAATTTAAAGTATATCTTGAGTTCGTCAGTAAAATAAATGAAGCATGCCCTGCTAGTACACTTAGCTCAACATTTTTCCATGTCATCAGTAGAATCAGCTAATGTTTTTCTCTAGTGGTATGACAACCACATTAAATATGTTAACATAATGCTCTTTTACTATAATGATAATTTACTGAAAGTCATTCCGGGAACAACCATAATATAATAACAACAACAATAACAAACTCAGTTTGATCCCAACAGGTGGGGTCTGGGGAGGGTAGTCTGTACGCAGACCTTACCCTTACCTAATGCAGATAGAGAGACTGTTTCCATTAGACCCTCGGGTCAGGAAGGGCAAGAAAAAGAAGAGGAAAGCAAGGAAGGAAGAAAAAAGAAAAAGAAAAAAAAAAGGAAGAGATAAAGGATAAGTAGAACAATCATAATGATAATTATATTGTATGTTTGATCGTTATAGATGATATCATATTGTGAATGATAGAAGGGTTATAATTGAATATCTGTACATATGGATGAAGGGTCCTGGTATAGAGAAAATTTAGTGCGAAATCAAAACAAGGATTATTTTGCTATTTTTAGGTCATACTACATTATGTTCAGCAATCGGCATTTGGAACAGTTTACCCGCGGATGTAGGAATGGCCGGCGGTGCGGGTGCGGGATGGGTTCTGTCTGAACCCCCGCAATTTAAATCCGCCCTGCCCTGTATAGGATTTAAACCCGCATTCACCCGTCCCGCCCCGCAATTTTTTTTAATAGAAATACTTTATTTTTCAAAAAGTTAGACATAAATCTGTTTTTTTTTTTTAACAAAACAATTAACTATTTTCAAATTGTTCTCTCCGTCTCTTTCATATACTTAGCTTTTCTGAAGTAGCCTTTTTGCTTGTCATTGCTTTTCAGTGCACAAGAAAGGAATTATATCTCATTTATATATAATCTTATTTTCTTTTCTGTAGATTTCCAGAATAATACCAAAAAAAGATAAAAACAAAGTCTTGACGAGAGAACGGAAATCATATATATGTACATGCAAACAAGCTAAGCACATACATTATTCACAGTTCCCAATTTTCATAATCTTTATATATTTCGAATTTATTGTAATTAAACAAAAACTGCAACACAGTTGCATGCATGAAACTTGAAAAGCTGCAAACATTATATATCAAGCACAAGGCGAAGCTATAGCTTGTCGCCTCAAATTTCTGTAGAACTTTGAAGTAGTAACTTCATCGACTTGCATAGGCAATTGACTCTCACTCTCTATAGGAAAAGTACTAGAAGATGAACCAACCGGATTCTCTTCATTTTGAGACTCCATAGGTTTTACAAAAAATAAGCTAAATTAATATTATGAGATATTTCTAAGTGCACATGAAAAATGAAAAAAGAGTCAATTAAACAGTTTATGACAGAAACTATATATGTAGCCCAAAGCAGTTTATGACAGAAACATGGCACCAACTTTAATTATACTTCAAAGGAGACAATCTATTACTGGAGGATTTCGCCAAAAAAAGTTACTCTACAAAAGACTGCTATGTTATAAATCTTATAGCAAATACTGATGCCCATAACGTGTTAATTTGTAGTCTAACATCAGAAACAAGAAAGTTCTTTTAGGATCTGAAAGAATGGAGTCTTAATTTGTAGTTTAACTTTGTAGGGATTAGTGAACGAGTTTCACATTCCTAAATCCGATGACCCAAGTTTAGAGAAATATCAATTTCATTGGCTTTACACAAATGGTCTACTTGGAATCATATTTACCTTTGACCTTCTCTACACAGCCTTAAAGAGCAGGAAAGCAAGGTCATGGTGGTACGACACAGGTTTGTAATCCAAATATTTGATGGTACCAATATGTTGTCACTTCATCAAATATAGGTCTTTATCTTGATACCCATAATGTGTTTGATAAAATTTTCGATAGGAAAATCGAAAATGCAAAGTTTCAAACCAAAATTAAATAGGAATTCCACAACAAAGTTAAAGCCCAAGAACTTGATTCAAGATTACTAGAACCAGAAAATAGAGCTATAGTGAGAAGTAGAATTCAGAGAGGAAAGGGGACTCACAATCCTTGATAAACCACAGAATAATGTCACTGATAATTGAAAGCTGCTGTAAATTTCTCTGATTATCGAGGGAGAGAGATGAGCCGTAAGAGAGTGAGAGAGCAGTTGACTAAGTCAATAGAGTGAAATTGAGACTAGGGTTTTAATATTTAGCCTTTATGTCAGTTAGTTCAAAAAATTAAATCCCCACCCGCGACCCGCCCCGCGTTATTTTTTTTTATATATAAAATTTGAACCCGCCCCGCAACCGCAAATTATCAAACCCACACCGTCCCGCCAACGTTCAAACCTGCCCCGCCCCGCACCCGCACCGTCCCATTTCCATCCCTACCTGGATGATCATAAGTAGGAGAAATGCTTATAGGCTATTTACTGTCTTGTATCTTAGTTATTTGATTAACACTACTTAGTTATTAGACTTAAACTGAAACTAGTTATTGGATTCATGGTGTTGAAACTCTAAAATTATGGATTTTGATGTTTTTGATTGCTGAGATCTAATGAAAAATATGATTGATGGATTATTATAAGCAGCGGAAGCAATCTCAGTATCAAAATCACATGTAATCTAGACAACTAGTATAAACGGGATTTTACGGGTTATCTCTTGAAGCGAGAACAAAGCTCCTCTATCACGCGAGCCTCCAATTCCACAGCAACTCAATGAAATCTCTACCACCCGCACGATCGCGATCTCCGAACGTTCCACGGTCTTCTGTTGTGTTACCCAAATAATATCCGAAAATAGTAATTTCGTGTGGTCGAAATTTTCTAGAAAAAATGGCTGAAAATTCGGCCACCTTGTTCTTCTCCCTCTAGGTGGAAAACCTTATGTATTTATAGTACAAGTTTTAAGGGTTAAAACCCTTTTTCAAAACCTGTTGGGGTTTCCTTTCCACCAGAAAAAGGATTCCTTTATTTCCTATTATTTAGGCACAACAAAGACCACAAAATTTAATTAACAAGGCTTCCAATTCTGGAATTAATTTCTAATTTTCGAAATTAATATCCACCATAATTAATTACGAATTATTCCACTAAAAATTCGTAACTGCACTTCTTATTCAATTTTGAAATTCATCCATTAAATCTTATTTAAATTCCCATGTTAAGATTCAAATACTAATATCAGTAGAGTGCGCGTTGTTGCTTGGAGACTTCAAGGTATATCTGCCAGCGTCCGCAGACCTCGGAGTCCCTCTCTATCCTTACTATTGTGCCTTTTCTTTATACTCTTAGATGCTGATGTTTAAAGACATTTAGTACATTCTTTAGAGTTTGTGGCTTGTGACTACCGAATTTTGGGAGTTGTTTATACTCGGAGTTGTTGGTTTTATTTGTACATGCCGAGCGACAGTTTTCAGTATTATATATCTGTTGAAGTATAGTCGTTATTTTTGTTATTATTTCAGTTATTCCGCAATTGTTAGGCTTACCTAGTCTTAGAGACTAGGTGCCGCCACGACATCTTACGAAGAAAAATTTGGACCGTGACAAAAATATTGCTTTTCTCAGTAATTAAGTTAGTGTTTACCGGCAATAACAACGGCTAATAAACTATATAAACCAACACATGTTTTGGTAAGTTTTAGTGGCAATTTTATTTCACAAATAAATATCACTAAAGTCGAACTTCTTACCAGTAATAATATGGGTCTTTGCAGGCACTCAACTTAGCAATGCATATAGGGGATACACTGGCTAAGAGTTAATTGCCGGGTAAAAACTTTTCTAGTAATTTTATCGCCGTTGAAGACGGCATGCTTTTTACCGAATTTTTGTTATCCTCACTGCTAGAAATTCGGCCAAAACTGACTACGGCCAACCGATCGACTTCGATTTGGGTGTATTAACTATAAATTGGTTGGAATTGGAAGTAACTGTAAGCGAGGGAGGGAAAGGAAAAGCAAAAAGTTTTACGCGTTCGTGCTCCACATCCGTGAAGCACTTCACTCGCTCAAGAAGAAACATAAAATTACTCTAGTCTGTTTTCCCGGTGCAGAATATAGGGCATTTGAATAGAATCCCTGCCTTTGATTACCCAGATGGGATTGCAATTACCGTTGTCCCCAGACTTCACTCTTTCAACACTTGTATACTTTCTAAAGAGTCAGGCATGCCCCTGTCCCTGTCTCCAAGTGTGTGATCCACCGATTCACTGAGTGACTTTTTCTTACCGCCTTCGAGCGAGCGGTCTTTCTATCTTTTTGGGTTGCATGCCCAAGGCAATGCTTTTTGTAGATTGAGATGGATTGATCTTCGCATTGGTCAAAAAACCATCTCTATATATATATATATATATATTATATATATATATATTTTTTTTTTTTTACGAAACCGACTAACTTCGGTCTATCTTTTTGGCGCAAAAATGCGGGAAACTATTTTAGCGTCCCACGAAATTTATTTTTTAAGAAACCGACCGAAATCGGTCGGTTTTTCATTTAAAATAAATTAAAATTAAAATTTAAAAAACCGACTGATTTCGGTCAGTTATTTCAGTCAGTCATTTTTAAAAACCGACTGACTTCGATCGGTAATTTTATATTTTTAATAAAACCGATTGAAATCGGTCGGTTATTTTCACGCGAAAATGCAATTAGAGTACAAATAAAATAAAAAAAGTCTCAAACTAAAATATACTAATGTTCTAGTGGTAGAATAGTATCCTGCCACAATACAAACCCCTGATTCGATTCCCAGATGATGCATTTTTTAATTGCATAATTAAAAATACTGACCGACTTCGATTGGTTTTTTCGGCAGATTTTTTCTTTTTGGGTCGTTTGTGAAATTTAATTGACCAACCGATATCGGTCGAAAATTACGACCGGCTTCGGTCGCTATTTATTACCGACCAGCCTACTTTCGACGGATTAAAGTCGGTCAGAAATCGGTCGATTTTTTAGTTTTTCGACGGATTTCGGTTGGTATTTCTCGACGATTTTAGGCAATTTTTTAGTAGTGCCTCTTCTTCCAATCGGGTTGGAAAGTTTATCTACAGTAATTAACATGTAACATCCTATAATTTAATACTACTACAGTAACGATCCGTCGGTCGTTTTGAGAGTTAGAGCCCCGATCCTCTATTAACTGCATCCCCCGTATCTATTTATGCTATTGTGACTTGCCGGGAGATTCGTTTTGGTTTTTGAAGTGTTTGGGACACTTAGTCCCTAAATGGGAGCTTAAGTCTTAGAATTTGGACCGTAGTTGAAACAGTGTGAAGACGGCTCCGGAATAGAATTCCGTCGATTCCGTTAGCTCCGTTGGGTGATTTTTGGGCTTAGGGGCGTGTCCGAATTGTGTTTTTCAGGTTCGTAGCCCATTTAGGCTTGAAATGGCGAAAGTCGAATTTTTAGAGTTTTAGGCCGGTAATGTAATTTTTGATATCGGGGTTGGAATCCGATTCCGGAATTTTGAGTAGGTCCATAGTGTTGAATATGACTTGTGTGCCAAATTTGGGGTCATTCGGACGTGGTTTAGTTGGTTTCGGCATCGGTTGTCTAATTTGAAAGTTTCAAGCTCTTTAAGTTCGAATCGGAGGATGATTTGTGTTTTAGCGTTGTTTGATGTGGTTTGAGGGCTCGACTAAGTTCGTATGGTGTTTTAGGATTGGTTATTTTGTTGAGATCCGGGGGGCCTCGGGTTGATTTCGGGTGATTGACAGAACAAGTTATGAAGTTTGAAGGCTTGCTGAAGTTGGACTGAGCTGGTGTAATCGCACATGCGGAGTGGGAACCGCAGGTGCGTGTCCGCAAAAGCAAAGAAGGAACCGCAGGTGCGTGTGCTAGGTTTCAAGTGAAAACCGCAGGTGTCGATGCCCCCTTTTTCCTCGCGGAATCGGGTTCACGACATTCGGGAAGACAACTCTTATCCCCTTTGGGAATTGGATTTTTGGAGTTTGGAGAGTCGCCACCTAATGATTATAGTGCATTAGGACACTTTTAGAAGAATTAAAGATCAGACCTGAGTTTTGGGTAAGGGCTTGAAATTATCTCGAGGGGAAGGTGTTAGGCACCCCTCAAGATCTACTAGTGTGGTTCCCGGCCATGCTACAATTGTGACTTTAAGTGCAAATGCGAATAAACTAACAAGTATAACAAGAAGCACAAAAAGGTTAAAAGAAGTGCTGAAATTCAGAAAGGGAGCAGTTTAGTTGTAAAAGAAATGTGCAAGTAGAGGGAAGAAGTCAAGCAATTAGTGCAAGCAAACCAAAAATCGTGTGAGAAACAGAAGTTGAAAGTGCAGCCGCTTTTAAAGTTCTAAAAAAAAATTGTTAAAACTAATAAAAGGAGAGGGGAGTCCTAGGTTTATACATTACATGGATCATTCGCACAACACTGGTACCCAATTGTAGACATACTGTTATCGTGTAATCATCATCTCCATGTCTACCCTTCCCACCCCCGTTAAGGTATTAAAGCGCGGAACGGTATCGTTTACTTATCGCATGCTACTACCCGTCCCAATCCTATCAGTCCCGGGGCATTAGGACTTCTAATCCTAAAAGGAAAGAAAGGGATGGAGGCCTTTGTGGAGTTTAAAGGATAAAATTCTAGCTCGACATTCAAAACAAGTATCAAATAAAGGGAAGAATAAACAAGCAAATAAGGCTCAAATAAACCCCAGAAATCAAATAATCATATAGTTTAGCATGCCTTGACAAATACCGATTTGGTCTTAGATTAAGATTAAGCAATGAGCGGACTGGTTCAACACATATATTTGGACAGAAAGTCTGCATTAGGCAACTCGGATACAGTTGTCAGAGATTAAGGGACTGAATTAGTTGCGAGTTGATTTAAGAAAGTACTGATTTTAGAAGATGATCATGCAGAAGAGTCTTCAAGGGTATGCTTCAAGAAAAAGGGTATGACAGGTTGTGGTCATACCTAGCCACAAAGTAGGCTGGCACACCCCTGATCACCTGCTTGGTCAAACACATTAAGAGCAGACCCTTGAAGGTCTGACCAGAGTCTGGATAGTGATTAGGACACTGCCAGACCCAAGTCTAAAGCTCAAAAACACATAAAGGGGGAAAGGGAATGGGAACTGATTGAGTTTGTGATTCAAAGAATCCAATCAAGAATCATGGACAACAATATTAGAGTGTTGTCATGCCCTGAACCATAACTCACATATAAAAGGGTATGAGGGTTTGGGATTCATAAAGTATCAAATTCATGACAAGCAACTGACAGGATGCATACATAATTTAAATACTGAATTACAAAGGAAAGGGGGAACATGTTACAATATGCTAGAAACAAATGTCAACTAAAAGAATTGGACATAAATGGGCAGAAGTAAACACATTGTGGTGGAGACATGTAACCTAACTGAGACATACCAGTAGAGAAGCAAAAGAGTGCAGGAGAAAGTAGAGTAAACAAAGTCCACAGCAGCACAAGTAAAAGAGAGAGTTTTTAAGTGAGAGTGATTTGTGAACTCAGATTGCGTTCTGTGTTTGTGTGTTCGTGTTCCAAGAGAAGGGAGGAGAGTATTTATAGTTTGAAATCAGGCAGGGAACAAGGTAAGAAAATAACCATGTATCAATTAGAATCAATCAGTAGCGGAAAATCCCTTTAATTGAGGAATTCAAATTTGAACGGTAAAGGGCAAGAGTTTTTTTTAAGGAAGGAGATCAAGTAAGAATATTGTGCATAGAATACAAATAAGGGGTAAATACATAGGGGTTTTAATTAAGAAAAGATAATTTTGAAATACACGGTCAATTAAATAAGGCAAGGACAAAGTAAATCAATTGGTACGTAGTAAATCAGGGAATCGGGGATTCAAAATTGCCCCTGAACCAAGTCAGAAATAGGGGAATCGAAAGGTAAAAAGAGTTTTAAAATAAAACAAGGAAAGAATCAATCATGCTTACACAAAGAAGTATGAAATTAGTCCCGAATCCATGGTTATTTTAGAGGGACATTCAGCGTGTATAAAGAGCGCACAAATATTAGGCATGCGAGGTTAAACCAATTTAGAGATGAGAACCAGACAAAACACATAGCAGATAACCTTAGAAGAAACATTCAGAAACCTCAAAAGAAACCAAGATTCCTGACATGTAAGTTCTAGAATGTCATAAAAGGTCACAGAGATATGCAGACATGCACAAACAGAAACAAGAGAAAACCACGAGCGTTAAGACAAAGGTAGGAAAGAACATGATCAGCGGAACTTTAGAAACAAAATTAAAGCATGAGCCTGAACACATATAGCAAAAAGTAAGTCAACTACCTAGGCTAGCATGTGAACACAGAATGTAAAAGAATCTCTGTAGAAATCCGGTAAGAAACAAGAGAACAACCTCGAACATAATTGGAAATAAAAGAACGAGCATAAATACACATTAGGGAGAGTAAAAGAATCAGAAAACATTTTAGGAGCCATTTTCAGAAAACCCTAAAATTGATTTGAACAGTTTTGAAAAAGGAAATTTGGGGAAAAACTCTAAAATGTTACCAACAACGTAGATCTAGCACAGATCTAAAAGAATAAATGAGGGCTTCTGAGAACCCTAAAGGACGAGAAAGGCTTGGAAGTCACGAGAAAGAATCTGAGTTGATAAGGTCGAATCCAGGCTCAAGAGGCCAAGATACGCCGGAGCAAGGTCGGAAACGGCCAAAGAATCTCGAATCGACCAGGGTCTGGATGAAGACCCTTGAGGTCTAGCCTCAAATCTTCAGTGAGCAGGCGTGTGGGAGCAGTAGGTGGTGAGTAGAGGTCGTCCATGGTTAGATTAGCCATGGATTCCGGTGATTTGAGGTCGAAGAGGGGGTAGGCGGCTATTAAGGTTTCAGGTGGGTGAGAGCGTTTGAGAGAGACAAGGGATTAGAGGCGGCGGTCTTTGAGAAAATGGGGAGGGTTTGGGGGGTCGTTTAGAATTAAAAATGGTAAGGGGGAGCCTGGGCCGTTGATCAAAATGATCAACGACTCAGATTAAAAGGGACACGGGCCGGCTCGGGTGATTGGGTGTTGGGTCGGGTGGATTAGGAAATTGGGTTCAATTTGGGGGCTGAGATTGGGGCCCAATTCCAGTTAAAATTGAAATGCATAAAGGGCTAACTTTTAAATAGTCACTTTTCCCTTGTTTAGTTTATAAAAATAGCAAAATAATTTCTGGAAGTAAATCAAACGTGCTAAAATGATTAATAATACATAATTATCAAATTAAAAATACTGGGACCAATTTTATAAATATAATTACAATTAAATCTTAAAAGGGGCTAATATTGCAATTATGTGCAATTTAATTTTATAAAATACTAAATAAATTTGTAAAAAATATGCAAAAATCATGTTAGCCATATTTTGGTTTAAATATGAGAATAAAAAATAGGTTTTCCACCAAAATGATAACTTTGGGAATAATTATTGGATTTTATGGTATAAAAATAGGCAATAAATTGGTTTTAAAAATCATTAAAATTTTTGTAAAGTACCAAAACTCTTGTGTGTGCTCATATATGCACATATATGTTATTTTGAAAGTATTTTGGGTATAAAAAATATTTAGGGAAAAATTGGGTATCAACAGCAGGTGCGGTATTTTCTCGAAAAAGTGGGAATATGACCGCAGGTGCGGTTTGAATGGCAGAAAAAGACCATCATGATGCATTTTACTTGCTACTTGTGCATTTATTTGATTCGGATTGCATGTCGACCGGCTTTTAGAATAGGGAAAAATTGAGAAAAACCAAATTGAGGTGAGAGAGAGGAAATTACCCGTCTGTGAAAAAATCTGGTGTCCAAAATACCCCGAAACTCTGCCGAAAATTTTCCAAAAAAAAAAAGAAAAGAAAAAAGAACTATTTCAAATGTTTATGTTTTCTGTGGCGTCAAATTTGACAGAACTACGCGGGTCTGATTCTCACCGGGTGTGAGATACGTAGGCAACCTTATCGGTTCCGGCCCGCATTTTTCAAAAATCCAAAAAAAAAAAAATATTTTTCTTTACTTCCTTTTAAGAAAGCCTTTCTTTGAGACCCCAATTTTTTTTAATAGAAAAAAAAATCCAAAAATATATTCTTTAATTTCTTCTCAAAATTCAAAAAAGTTTTCATTCTTCTTTCAAAAATTGAAAAGTAAATTGAAGATGCAAAAATATTTTCTTTTTTCCTTAGAAGTATTTCTTTCATAGATTCAAATAAATGTACAAAAATTCAAAAGAAAAATCTTTCTTCTTTTTAAGTCTTTCTTCGGAATTTAAAAAAAAAATTAAAATCCAAAAAAAGAGTTAGTTTATTTACTTTATTCATGATCTCCCAGAACTACGCTTGGTCTGATTCATGCAGCGTCATGATACGTAGGCAATCCACATTGGATTCGATCATAACCATAAAATGATAAAGAAAAAGAGAGTGGAAATAAGCAAGAGGAGAAATAATGGCAAAACAAGAGAGGAGGAATGAGAGAATAAGAGAATAGAAAAACAAGAACCAAGCTAAGAAAAGCAGGAATGAAAAAAAAAGAAAAAAAAAGAGAGAGAGAAGTTGCAAATGAAAATTAGTGAAAGCCGGGATGACGCAAGTAGCCGTTCAAATGCATAATAGAAATGGTTAACTGCTTAGGTGCATTACATTCCCCAACATGCGCTTGCCTATCTGTTAAGTTCTAATTGCTAACGAGTTTGCTTGTTGTCATCAAGTTCAGGCAGGTGGTTAGTTTGTTCGGCATTCTAGTAACTCACTCGTACAACACCAGGTCCAAAGACAAGTTGATCATGACTGGCCAAGAATTGGATGCAAGTGTTATTGATCCGTCCAGAGAGTGGGAAGAGTCTGAGGTTAATCTGAAAGAGGAAGTGTACAAGTTGAAACATCAAACGGCCGAAATGTACCAAGCCTAGGTGAAAGGGCATCTCCCACCATCATACCCTGCCAACCCCGCTTTCGTCCCACCATTAGCCCAGTCCCAAGAACCTCCCACTGTTTATTCATCCCCACAACACGCCCAAGGCTTTACTCCTTGCCACAACTACCTTGGCACCTTGTCCCAGCCTTTTCATGCTTCCAGCAGCTAGTACAACTTCATATCGCGCGTCATTAACTACTCCCGTTTTTGCAGCTTCTCCACATGCCACCATCCCTCTAACTCCTAGTGGAACCTTGTTCAAAGTTCCTGATGCCCAATACTATGCTACAGAACCAACTTTCAAGACCTCTGATCCATACTGTTGCACTCCTCAATTTGGGCCTCCCGTTGAAATTGAAAAACCCACTAAGATTGTGGAGCAAGATGAGGTATTTAGAAAACGTGTGCTATTTGCAAAAGGGTCTTCGAACGGTGTCGGGGCAAGTCGGAAAAAGCCAAAGTTGGTGGTACCAGGGATCCCAAGCAAGCCTGTTGTAGTTGTGAAAGGGTCTCCCATTACCCCTGTTGTTATTAAACCAGTGACTCAGTTGCCAATGGTTGAGACAAATGATGTCCCGTGGAACTACAAACGAGCAATAATGACACACAAGGGAAAAGAAGTGGAGGAAGAATTTGTTGAGATCGGAAGACCGACTCATTTCGGGGGATGTTTTACCTCCGAAGAATTGAGAAAGGCCAAGCTCTCCAAGGATAGCCAAATGCCAGTGAAGAAACCGATTACCGAGGAAGAGGCTGAAGAGTTCTTGAAAAAGATGAAAGTGCAAGACTATTCCATTGTTGAGCAATTAAGGAAAACTCCAGCTAATATTTATCTGTTATCTTTGTTGATACATTCGGATGAACACCGTAGGGCCATAATGAAGATTCTGAACGAGGCATATGTTCCTGATAAGATCACAGTGAATCAATTGGAAAAGATTTCTAGCAGGATCTTCGAAGCAAATAGGACCACTTTTGCAGACAATGAGCTTCCTATAACGGGCACGGAACACAATCGAGCTCTTTATATCGCGGTGAAATGCGAAAATTATTTTGTCACAAGGGTGTCGGTTGATAATGGCTCCAGTACAAATATTTGCCCTCTGTCCACTTTGCAAAAGTTGAAGATCCGCACTGAAAGAATCCACATGAACAGTGTATGTGTTCGAGGTTTTAATGGGGGAGAAAAATATTCTACTGGAGATGTAACGCTTGAATTGGTGATTGGTCCAGTTGGGTTCAGTGTGAAATTTCAAGTGCTAGACGTGGTTGCCTCCTATAATTTGTTATTAGGTAGGCCTTGGATACATGCGGCTAAGGCAGTGCCATCTTCTCTACATCAAATGGTAAAATTTGAGCGGGACAAACAAGAAATAGCTGTGCATGGTGAGGAGGATTTATCTCTTTATGAAGATTCGTCTATTCCATTTGTTGAGGCTGGAGATGATAAAGGACCTTTAGTTTATCAAACTTTCGAAACAATGTCCTTTGAAAAGATTCCTGAAGGAAAATGCATTCCAAGGCCGAGGCTATTACCTTCGACTTTCATGGTAGTTAACGAGATGCTGAAGTATGGTTTTGTGCCGGGTAAGGGTCTGGGCGCATCTTTGCAAGGTATCGTGCAGCCAGTATCTCTACGTGAAAATCTGGGTACATTTGGTCTAAGGTTCAAGCCTACAGGGGATGATGTGAAGAGGGTTAAAGAGTTGAAAAAGAAAGCATGGTCACTCCCTAAGCCTATCCCACGCCTCTCCAGGTCTTTCGTCAAGTCAGGGGTAGTAAAGCGTCCGGTGTCAGCAGTTCCAAAGCCCGTGGTTGACTTTAATGAAGATTCGATCAAAATGTCCCAAAATCTATTTGATGAGGTCGATATGGTTGAAATTGGGGAAGGTTTTAGTGATGAAGAGGTGCATTTTGTTGGGCCGAATGTGAAGCTTAGCAATTGGGAAGCCGCTCCTCTCCCGACCCAGGAGGATTTTTGGTAGTTTGCTGTGTTTTCTTTCCGTTATCTGGATTATTCAAAGGGTTATAACCCAGATTTCACTTCTGCTTGTTTTGATGATCAAACCCTTTCTATTCTTCTATTTTTCGGTGGAATACAATTTTTCTTCTTTAGTTATTCCTAATATATGTTTCAATTTTTTTTCCTTTATACAGTTCTTGTTATGCTGGTTCTAATGACATAACATGCATGCGGAGTTTTTAGCCTGATCTTGAAAGCCAATCTCATCATGGAATAATGAAACATAGTTTTGAATATGATAAAAGATGCGTTTGAGGAAACAAATAAAGATTCACGCATGTTGAGATAATCTGAAGCTTGAATTGAGTGAAACTGATGCAGTTAGCCTGGGAAATCAAGAGGTTGATAAGAGCATTCAGCAAAGAAATATCTCCCAAACAGTTTGAGGTAGATCAATCAGTGCTAAAATGCATTCTTCCACATCAAGCTGAGGCTAAAGGCAAGTTTTCCCCAAACTGGCAGGAGCCGTTCATTGTAACGAGAATGGTGCCCACTGGTGATTTGTACTTAACAGATGTAGAAGACAAATCTGTAGAAATGGCTGCCAATTCTGATGCGGTCAAAAGATATTATGTATGATTTCTTTGGTTTAAATTGTGTTCATTTGTACTTGGCATGTTTTGAAGGTTGAAATGACGAAGGCATTTTATTCTGCTATCTAAACACTTTATCCATTGTTACCCTTTTGAGCCTTATTCATTTTCTTTCATACCCCTCTTTTGGAATCAGTAGCAAAGATCAGAAACACAGATACAGAAATTAAAGAGAGAGAGAAAATGAAAAAGAAAAGAAGAGAGAAGAGAGAAAAGAGAATAAAGAGAAAAATGAAAAAAGAAAGAGAAAAGGGAAAAAAAGAAAAAAAAAGAAAAAAAGAACGAAAAAAGGGAAAAAAAGAGAGAAGAAAAAGAAAGAAAAAGAGAGAGAAAGAAAAGAAGAAGAAAAGAGAAGAAGGAAGTACAAAGAAAAAACGCAACTCCTATGTCATGAACTACGTTCGACCTGATTCCTTTTAAGGATACGTAGGCAGCCTCATGGTCCGGTCCCATCAAAATAGAAATCCAAAAGTCCCCAAGCAAAGAAACTGGGGCAGAAAGTTGTGGTTGTTGTAAGAAATCTGATTCCAAGAGTTGTAATTTTGAACCTATTCAAGTTGTTTTGAGCCTTTTGATATCCTTTCTTTCTAACCCTATTCAAAAGCCCACATTACGGTCCAAGAAAGACCTTCCGATCAGTCTTCGAGAGATGCCAGGTCGAGCAAGTAAAGGTGTGATTCATATTAGAGGCAACACTTCGTTCTGAGCAGGATAAATGAAAAATGAGAGAGTCTTATTGGTGAAAACCCTCACGGGTACCGTAAGGCGACAATGAGTTGAGAGATGAATAAATGAGAGAGGTTTGCTGGTAAAAACCCGTCAGGGCACCGCAAGCCGACTAAGGTTGTGGACTTTGCAAAGGAATCGGATTATGGGGACCCCGGACACAAAGTGTGAAGACTGAAAGAGGATTGACCGAATGGACTAGGCTGATTAATCCAAAATGCATGTCATGATCATTGATACCAGTAGCCTCACTCAGATAAGTCCCTTTTCCTTTTCTTCCTCAAATAGTCCTTCTATTTGATTTTTCTTCTCTATTCATAACTCTCGAAGTCATTGCATTTCATTTCCTTTTGGGTTTACTCCTCTAAGGCGTTTTCAATGTTAGCCTTGTAAAGCAAAAGAAAGGATCGCAAAGCTTACTACCTATTTCCCAAAATTGCACAAAGCAAAGTGCGGCCAAAACATACCAGAGATAGCATGATGCAAAGTGAAAATAAGGTGTCAGTAAGAGCTCCATGGGGAAATGGTTTGGGAATCTTGTGGGAGATACAGAAGTTCAGGTAGAAAGGTAAAAAATGTAAAACAAAGGGTTGGGTATAGAGCACTCGGATCATTCGGGATCCTACGATTGAGATTCAGTCAGAAAGTCAAACAATTCTTGGCTAGTTCAAAGCAGCCATTTAGAGCAAAGCACGACAATGGGGGGCCACCTTCAGCAAGAATGCCACAAACTAACCACCACGTTTTTCAAACTGTCAATACTTTTCTTTGATTGAAACAGGGGCAAAAAATTTCATTTGTTTCGGAGAAACCCTCAGTAAGGAAAGCAAGTGCCAGACAGGCTCGGCAGTAAGCTCCAGTACCCTCTTGGATAGCAGGATTTAGTAAGTTTTGAGGCCCTCGCAAATGACAAGGTCTGACGAGAGGTCTACTTTTGGGAAATGTAATTTGGCATTTAAGTTTTCACTTTTAAAATGAGGCTTGTTTTGAAATTTTCAGGATAAAGGAATTTAATTTAGAATTTCTTTTGATAACAAGAATTGATTAACACTCACAGATGTTCCCAATATCACACTGGGGCACAAATATTTCTTTTGTTTTGTCTGTTTTGTTGAAATCAGGCACCCACCTGAAGAACAAGGGGAGACAGTGCAAGGAAAAGCTGTTTCGAAGAGAAAACAGTTCAGCAATCAGGCGCCCACCTGAAGAACAAGGGAAGACTGTCACACCTCCTTTTTCTTACTACACCCCGGAAGGGAAATAATAAAGGGAGTTTTTCCAATTAAAGGACAATCGAAACGGGATTCATTTTGTTAAAAATCAGAGTCGCCACTTGGGAGATTTATGGTGTCCCAAGTCACCGGTTTGAATCCCGAATCGAGGAAAAGGTTTGACTCTGTTTAACAGTCGCGAATCCAGAAATCCGAGTAAGGAATTCTGTTAACCCGGGAGAAAGTGTTAGGCACTCCTGAGTTCCGTGGTTCTAGCACGGTCGCTAAACTGTTATATTCGGTTTATTTATCTGATTTTAATACATTTTGAACCTATGTGCAAAATTTAGCTTTTAACCGCTTTTATTCAATTTTGTAAAGAATGTTGAACGTCGTTTAAAACATGTCTTTGGATCGCGTCACATGAAATGCACCCGCAATCCTAAACATATTTTATTCAACGTTTTGGGATTTGGATTTGGGTCACATGAAATGCACACCCGATTTTATGAAGGTAAAATTATTAAATAACGCGCCTGAAAGCAACTAACGCGTTGTTAACTTTGCAAGGGCCATGAAAATTCAACTAAATGGCACGCCTCGAGTTCTAAAGATTAAAAAAAAAAAATTAAGCGAGGGCCATGCATTTTGAGATTTTATATGGTACGACACACCTCGATTCCAATTTTAAAGGGAATCAAAACTAAACTATGAAGGCCATAAAACTATATTCTATTTAATATGGCACGCCTCGAATTATTCCAAAGGGCTTTATTATTCGAAGTTGTTATAATTGGGTCACATGAAATGCACCCCCGAATTTTGGAATTAGGTATCGTAACTATGTCACGGGAACCGTACCTATAATCACGATGGTTTATTTAATTAACACGCCTAAAGGCTTTTCTACGAATATTCCCGAATTATTTAATATCTTGCAAATCCAATTTATCAAATACCAAACCCATTATTAAGAGGCACAACTAACTCAAACAGGCCATTTCAAACTAGTATCCCACCTATTAGCACAAAACAACAATATACTGTGGAAACCCAATACAGCAAACGAAATTCGGTCAATTAACCAAAGGTTGGTGGCTCATTAATTAATAGATCAATTCAACCCAAATTTATCAAACTCGCGTTTCACCCAACTGAACAAATGAAGCTAACAGAATTCTTATAACCAATTGATTTCATCTTAATATGACCAAACGACATACTAGCGCATGATCAAACGTCCTTTAATTCAAAGAACGAAATGCACTTTCAAGTAAACCCACAACTAGACATGGAATCGAAATTCACATAGGCACAAGTACTTAATGAAATAATCATTCAAACACAATTAGAATCAAGCTAAGAAGACATGGTTGCACAGAACGCACCTTCATTATTGCCGAATTTGGAATTTTAGAACTTTGTAATTTAACAAATGGACGGAACACCACTAGCACAAATTGCTCTTCAACTAGTAAGAAGAAACTCTGATTTGTTTACAGCAACGTCAAGTTTCAGCAGCTCAAACTTGACGGAAAAAAATGGACAGCGATAACCATAGACTGGAACCAACGTACGGCAACCTCCATACGACTCAAACTCACAAATGACTCCAGACTTCAGTTAAACATCCATGTTTCCGAAACTAAGAATCAAATCAAGGACGAAGAAGATGAAACATTTTTTGTACTATTTTTTCGACTTTCTGAAATCTCAAACCCGACTTACGCTCGTTCCCTTACTCTGTTCCTGTGCGTGACTGTGTGTGTGCTCGATCTGATGGGGTTTGCTGGTTTTCCGGTGAGTTTTGTGATGAGGGAGCGGCTGGCGACGGTGAGCAGGGGTGTGTGTCAACGGCTGGTCGTGAATGGTCGACCAGATCCACCGGTGGTTATGGAGTTCGACCTTCTGCTTCGGAGATGGTCATAAGGATGTGGATATGGAGGAATTGAGGGTGGTTCTTTGGCGTGGAGGGGTCTATTGGTGTTTTGGTTGATGAAGAGAGCAGGGGTCATTTGGGGTGTTTTCCGGCGGGGTGTTCTCGGATGGGGGGTGACGAAGGAGATGGTGTCGCAGGGGGTGGGGTCTGTCTTTATTTTTGCTTTTCTTTTTGGCGTTTTCCTCTCTCTCTCTCTCTCCATTTTTTTTAGATTGTTTTCTCTTTTCTTTTATTTATTTTTCTGATTTTTTGAAATGCAAAATCAAAACTCAAAAACCAAATTGACACTAAAAAAATTATATTTTCTACTTTCCAAGTACCCTAATTTCTAATTAAACACAAATTAAGATAAATTAAAACTAAAAATGCAAAAAGACCATTTTTGTCATTTTCTTTGTTCTTGAAGTAACCTAATTACTAATTAATCCTAAAATGCGAAATTAAACCCTAAATGCAAATGCCAAGTATATTTTTATATTTTTCATTAATTAAAATGCACAAATAAAAATGCAAACAATCGACAGAAAATGTCACAAAAATCCACAAAATTGCAAATACTGAAAGACATTATTTTGTTTTGAATTTCTGGGAGTAACTCATATAGGGAAAAAATCACGTGCTCACAAAGACATTTGGGTAATTTGGTTCAAGGTCTGGTTGTTGAAGTAATTAATAGGCATTTGAGGGGTAGTTTAGGGAAATCAAATAGGGGGAATCTTCCCTAACCGTTTGGGAAATTTCCAGGAAGGTGGGATTGGGGGTAGATTAACAAACAGGTTTTAAATTGGGGTCTGAAGTGAATAGATAAAATTTGGGGAAGGGGTAAATGGTAAGTTTTAAAATTAACTACTGCTGCCCTAAAACCCCTCTATAAAGGTCCCATTTCCTTAAAATTGGGCAGAGATTAGAGATCCAAAAAGTGAAAAAACGGCTGAGGAATATACATTGCTAGAGTTTGGAAATTAACAAGAAAAACACAAAAAGAGAGAAAAAATACTGTTACATTAGCTGATTTTCTGGGATTTGAAAAAGGGTCTAATATTTTGCTAGATTTTGGATTCCAAATATGGACTGAACTTGCTGTTCTGCTGTTAACTACTGCTGCTAAGTTACTGCTGATCTCACCCTCTTCTTTTGAAATTCTGTAGCCGTTTTGGTTGTATCCAGGTACATTTTCGAATCCTTGGAGTTGAAATGTGAATGTTGAATGAAAGACGATGTTCCAATGTCTAAACCTCAGCCTCATTTTAAAGTCTGATCTTAGTAGCCTTGTCATGGTTTGATGTTTATCACTTAGTTTGTTTATAGTTTTAACTGAACTTGCATAATTTCAGTGAATGTTATGTAGTTGTTTGTAATCGTAAATTTGGACTTTCAGTTTATTTCAGTAGCTTCAAGTGTATTCGAATGAATTTCTGGTTCATTATTAGGGGTCTAATGACATGACATATTACTGCTTGATTCACTAGCTTCATGTGCTGAAACCAATGTTATAATTAGCTTTGATGTGCCTGTGTGATGTATGTTCTTGAGGAATCAATAATCTTGCTCAAATGATATATGTTTAGGGGTTCTGAAGGTTGTTGCCTTTGAGTGTTGGCTGTAGTTGTGGATTTGACCACTGGTTGGTCGAGTCAGCAAATGTTAAGCCCAAACAAGTCTGTTGCTAATGTGGTGTAGAAATTAATAATTCTATTGCTATAGTTAATGCTTACTATTGTAGAGTATGTGATTTTAGGACTTAGTGTGTTCAAAATACAATATTCAGTATGTATATACCTCTTGGGTTTTAATTCAATGGAACAAATCGTATATGCATCAGTAGGATTGATAAACGGTTTATTGAACTGATTCATGTTGTAGCATTAGTGTCAGTAATGATTCAAGGTTTACCATATCATGGTTGAATTGTATACGATATTATCTCGTGTAAATGATGATTGTTTATGGCCTCATGTGGGGCCTTAATTCTTGGCACATTCTTGCCAAGGTCTTTTTTTCTTTCGAGAAATTGAATCAGGCCCAGACAGGGCCATTCGAAATACTGATGCATTTTCTTTGGGCTTCCCCTTTGATCCCAATTTCCTTTTAAATATCGCCTTGCTATTTGAAGTCTAGAATTCGCTTTCCCCAAAAATGTTAGGCCAATATGTAGTATTTTGAGTAGGCTGCATATAGTAATGATAGAGTTAATTTGGATAAAACTCAAACTGCCTTAGTCCTTTTAATTAAACGCGACTCCTTTAATTAGATTGAGGTGTGCCATATCAACAAAATATATAATTTATGGCCCTCAAAAGATTAGGTCAAAACATCACTTGAGGAATTAGATTTGAGGCGTGCCATAAGCAAATTAAATCATTTATGGCCCTCACAAATGTCTTAATTTAGATATTAAGAATGAACTTCGTAGTTTGCTTTAGGCGCGTTGAATATATAATTATTAGGGGTATTAAAACCCGGGGGTGCATTTCATGTGACCCGGTCTTAATTTCCAACGAGGTTAAATAGAACGTACCGTGAACCACAGGTGCATTTCATCTAGCGTGGCTTGCGATGTGTTTTAAATAACCTTGAATCAATTCTTTAAATAAATAAAAGTGGTTTTTTAAAAAAGTTAAAAATGTACATAGGTTTAACAGTGTTTTAAAATCTGATAATTGAGCCGAAAATAATAGTTGAGCGACCGTGCTAGAACCACGGAACTCGGGAAGGCCTAACACCTTCTCCCCGGTTAACAGAATTCCTTACCCGGATTTTTGTGTTCGCGGACCATAAATAAGAGTCAAAGTTCCTCGGTTCGGGATATTAAATTGGTGACTTGGGACACCATAAATCATCCCAAGTGGCGACTCTGAATAAATAAAGAAATCCCGTCTCGATTGTCGCTTGAATTGGAAAAATTCCCTTATACCCTTCCCGGGGTAGGAAAAAAGAGGTGTGACATGTACAACACTCTAGTTCAGGCAGGCTTGATTCCCCTTGCTGCAGCCACATCTCAGGCCGGGGGAGGAGCACAGACTCCTGCCGCTCGTACCCCAGAGCAGCGGTCCAGGTTGATCAGATTCCAGAGGTTATACCAGTACCACTTGTAGCCCAGTTCAGCCCGAGGGTAGGGCAGCGGATTTAGAGGAGCAACAGCGTAGACTTGAGAGGTATAAGAAGTACGACCCTCCTACATTCAGTGGTCTAGCATCAGAGGATGCTCAGGGATTTCTGGAGGAGTGCCATCGTATCCTCCGCACTATGGGCATAGCAGAGTCGAGTGGGGTTTCTTTCACCGCCTTTCAGCTTCGAGGAGCAGCCTATCAGTGGTGGCATACTTATTAGTTGGACAGTCCGGCTGAGGTTGCTTCCCTCTCGTTGACTCAGTTCTCCGACAAGTTTTTGAGAGAGTATGTCCCTCAGAGCCTTAGGGATGCATGTCGCGCGGAGTTTGAGCAGTTGCGCCAGGGTACCATAACTGTTTCAGAGTATGCAGTCCATTTCAGTGACTTGGCTAGACATGTACCGGCCTTGGTTTCTACAGTTCAAGAGAGGGTTCGCCGGTTTATTGAGGGTCTCATTCCCAACATCAGGACTAGCATGGCCCGTGAGCTAGAGATGGATATCTCCTACCAGCAGGTGGTGAGCATTGCTAGGAGAGTAGAGGCCATGCTTGCTCGGGATAGGGAGGAGAGATATGCCAAGAGGTCTCGAGAGTCGGGCCATTATTCTGGTGCCCGTGCCCTAGCTGCAGTTCATCATGGTAGGGCTTATGTGAGTCGCCCCGTTCATTCAGCTTTTCCAGCTGCCAGTGGTATTCCAGCTCCTCCTAGACCTCAGGATCCTTATTATGCACCTCCAGTATCTAGTGTGCCTCCTGCACGGTCAATGGTCAGTCCAGCAGACCTGGCCCAAGCCAGTCATAGCCGCCAAGCCCTCCCAGAGCTTGTTTTGAGTGTGGTGACACTCGCCATATGGTGAGGGATTGCCCCAGACTTAGGAGGGATGCACCTCCATAGACTTCTCTGCCACAGCGTGCTCCACATCGTTCTCAGGCTATGATTACAGCACCAGCTGCCACTCCACCTGCTCAGCCAGCTCGAGGTGGAGGTCGGGGAGGTAGAGGTCGCCCTAGAGAGGGAGGCCAGGCTAGATACTATGCCCTTCCTGCTCGTATAGAGGCTGTTGCTTCCGGTTCTGTCATTACAGGTATTGTTCCGGTCTGTCATAGAGATGCATCGGTTCTATTCGATCGAGGCTCCACTTATTCCTATGTGTCCTCTTATTTTGCCCCACATTTGGGCGTATCTCGGGATCCTTTGAGTTCTCTTGTTTATGTCACTACTCTTGTGGGAGATTCTCTTGTTGTGGACCGCGTGTATCGGTCGTGTTTGATTACTCTTAGTGGTTTTGAGACCAGAGCTGATTTATTATTGCTCAGCATGGTAGAATCTGATGTTATCTTGGGCATGGACTTGTTATCGCCCCATTATGCTATTCTTGATTGTCACGCCAAGACCGTGGTAAACCTTAGATTACACTCTTAGTAGAGTTATTTTATTTCTTAAAGCTCAGCGAATGGTTGAGAAGGGGTATGACGCACGTATGTCTCCGATAACCAAGTGCGCACGAACTCAACGATCTCTGCGACCGGTCTCACCTGGATCTGCACACAAGGTTCAGGGAGTAACGTGAGTACTTCCAACTCAGTAAGTAACAGAAATAAGTAAGGAATTTAGAAGTAGTGACGAGCTATGCAAATACAGTTATATAATCAGCCATCAGGCTCGTTGTGGCGTGCAACCCGATTCAATATAGATAATCAGCCCGAAGGCTCGTTGCGGCGTGCAACCCGATCCAATATATACTTATATAGCCATGAGGCTCGTTGTGGGCGTGCAACCCGATCCAATATATATACCCTCACATAGCTCACAGCTCAGCACTCATGCCCTATCTCAGTCACCAACCTCTCCAGTCCCTCGAGCTCTCAGAAAAGCATCGAATTCAGCCCAAACAGATATAATAACATGTATCAATAATAAATAGGAGGGGACGGAGGTTAAATACAGAAGTAATATCATGACTGAGAACAAAATAGCAAATAGTAGTTAATTCAGCAAGTACACGACTCCACGGGTCTCAACAGTGATATCTCAAGGCCTAAACAGGATTTCTAACATCATCAATTTCCATGAAAACAGAGGGAACACGTAATAAATAGTAGGCTAATTGATTCTACAGTCTCAGGGGACGGACCAAGTCACAATCCCTACGGTGCACGCCCACACGCCCGTCACCTAGCATGTGCGTCACCTCCAAAATAGTCATACGACACCATATCCGGGGTTTCATACCCTCAGGACCAGATTTATAACCGCTATTTAACTCAATCCGAGCAAAATCCTACTCCGCGATGCCTTTGCCTCTCAAATCGACCTCCAAACGTCCCAAATCTAGCCACAAGTAATACAACACAATTAATATATGCCAAGGAACCAATTCCACAAGAGAAATTACTAAATTGGACTCAAATCCCGAAATTGGCTCAAACCCGGCCTCTGAGCCCACGTCTCGAAATCCGACAAAAGTCACAAAAATAGAAAGCCCACTCACTCTCGAGTCTAACCATACCAAAATTTACCAAATCCGACCTCATTTGGTCACTCAAAACCCCAAAGTTCACTCTCCAAATTCCCAAGCCCTAACCCTCAATTTTCACTTCAACACCTCACTAATTTAGGGGGAAATCAATGGGAAAACACCATTGCTAAGGATAGTTAGGCTCAAGAAACTTACCTCAGTGATAAACCTTGAATTCCCTTCAAAAATCTCTTCAAATCTCCAAAACCAGTGTTTAAAAATTTGAAAATTGAGAAGAATTCCCGAAGTGTTCTATTTATACCTTCTGCCAGCAAAATCGCACTTTTGATCTCCTTGTTGCTTCTGCGACGCCGCACCAGCGGGAATTCCATCGCATGTGCGGATTCCACTTAATCTCCCAGGTTCCGCATCTGCGGTCAAACTCTCGCACCTACGGGCCACTGCCCGCTTCTGCGATCCTTGCCTTCTACGCCCTTTCCGCATCTGCGCTTCTACTTCCACATCTGCGCTTACGCAGATGCGTATCAAGCTCCGCACCTGCGCTTCCAGTCCAAGCC
This sequence comes from Nicotiana attenuata, assembly GCF_001879085.1. Classification (NCBI taxonomy): domain Eukaryota; kingdom Viridiplantae; phylum Streptophyta; class Magnoliopsida; order Solanales; family Solanaceae; genus Nicotiana; species Nicotiana attenuata. The sequence goes on from NW_017673970.1 coordinate 83,982, forward strand.
TCTCTTGCCCGCATCTGTGATCACCTCTTGGCTTCTATGGGACCGTACCTGCGGGGCTTCCCACTACAGGTGCGAAAACACCAGAACCAGGCCAACTTCAGCAGCCCTTCAACCTTCATTCTTGTTCCGGTAATCACCCGAAATCAACCCGAGGCCCTCGGGACCTCATCCAAACATACCAACACGTCCCATAAAATCATAAGAACTTAGTCAAATCATCAAACCACCTCGAACGACATCGAAAACACGAATTACACACGGATTCAAGCCTAATAAAATTCGAAACATCCAAATTCTACAAACAATGTCAAAACCTATCAAATCACATCCGAATGACCTCAAATTTTGTTGACAACACGAACCTATTCAAACTTCCGGAAATCCAATCCGATCCTAATATCAAAATTTCTATTGCCGACCAAAATCGCCAAAATTCCAACTTTCGCCAATTCAAGCCTAATTCTAGTACGGACCTCCAAATCACATTCCGGGCGCTCTCCTAAGTCCAAAATCACCCAACGGAGCTAACGGAACCATCAAAATATAAATCCGAGGTCATTTACCCATAAGTCAATATCCGGTCAACTCTTCCAACTTAAACCTTCTCATAAGAGACTAAGTGTCTCATTTTACTCCAAAATCACTCCGGACCCGAACCAACTAACCTGGTAAGTCAAAATACAGCTGAAGAACACAAAAGAAGTAGGAAATGAGGGAACGGGGCTATAACTCTCGAAACGACCGGCCGGGTCGTTACATCCTCCCCCACTTAAACAAACGTTCGTCCTCGAACGGGTCTAGAAACATACATGGAGCCTCAAATAGGTGTAGGTATCTGCTCTGCATCTCCCGCTCGGTCTCCCAAGTAGCCTCCTCTACGGGCTGACCCCTAAAATAGCCACCGGTTCTACATCATAAGTCAAATCACCATCTAACTGAACCATGCTGAAATCCAGAACATGAGACGGATCGCCGATGTACTTCCGAAGCATAGAAACATGAAATAACAGATGCACACTCGATAATCTAGGTGGAAAAGCAAGCTCATAGGCCACCTCCCCAATCCTCCGAAGCACCTCAAACGGCCCAATAAACCGAGGGCTCAACTTGCCCTTCTTCCCAAGCCTCATAACACCCTTCATGGGTGAAACCTTCAGCAAAACCTTCTTCCCAACCATGTAAGACACATCACAGACCTTTCTGTCAGCATAACTCTTTTGTCTTGACTGTGCCGTGCGAAGCCGCTCCTGAATCACTTTCACCTTGTCCAAAGCATCCAGTACTAAGTCTGTACCCAAAAGCCTAGCCTCACCCAGCTCAAACCAACCCACTGGAGATCTACACCTCCTACCATATAAAGCCTCATACGGAGCCATATGAATACTCGACTGATAAATGTTATTGTAAGCAAACTCCGCGAGTGGCAGAAACTGGTCCCATGAACCCCCAAAATCAATGACACAAACGCGTAGCATGTCCTCCAATATCTGAAAAGTGTGCTCGGACTGCCCGTCCGTTTGAGGGTGAAATGCTGTGCTCAGCTCGACCTGAGCGCCCAACTCTCGCTACAAGGCCCTCCAGAACTACGATGTAAACTGCGTGCCTCTGTCTGAAATGATAGAAACTAGTACTCCATGAAGGCGAACAATCTCTCTGATGTAAATCTCAGCCAACCGCTTTGAAAAATATGTAACACGGGAATGAAGTGCACGGACTTGGTAAGCCGATCCACAATCACCCAAACAACATCGAACTTCCTCGAAGTCCGTGGGAGCCCAACTACAAAATCCATGGTGATCTGCTCCCACTTCCACTCTGGAATCTCTATTTGCTGAAGCAAGCCACCCGGCCTTTGATGCTCATATTTCACGTGCTGACAGTTGAGACACCAAGCTACAAACCCAACTATATCTTTCTTCATTCTCTTCCACCAATAGTGCTATCTCAAATCCTGATACATCTTCGCAGCACCCGGATGGATGGAATATCGCGAACTGTGGGCCCCCTCTAGAATTAACTCCCGTAGCCTATCCACATTGGGCACACATATCCGGCCCTGCATCCTCAATACCCCATCATCACCAAGAGTCACATCTCTGGCATCACTGTGCTGAACCCTGTCCTTAAGGACAAGCAAATGAAGATCATCATACTGGCGCTCTCTGACGCGATCAAACAAGGAAGACCGAGAAACCATAACAGCTAGGACCCGACTGGGCTCCGAAATATCCAATCTCACAAATCGATTGTCCAAGGCCTGAACATCAACTGCAAAGGGTCTCTCCCAATAAGAATAAATGAATGAATGCCCATACTCACCGCCTTCCTACTCAAGGCATCGGACACCACATTGGCCTTTCCCGGATGATACAAAATGGTAATATCATAGTCCTTTTGCAGCTCCAACCATCTCCGCTGTCTCTAATTGAGATCCTTCTGTTTGAACAAGTGCTGGAGGGTAGGATGATCAGTAAACACCTCATAAAACACACCATAGAGATAATGCCTCCAAATCTTCAACGCGTGAACAATGGCAGCCAACTCCAAATCATTAACATAGTAGTTCTTCTCATGGGGTTTCAACTGACGCGAATCATAAGCAATCACTCTACCCTCCTGCATCAAAACACACCCAATGCCGATCTGAGAAGCATCATAATATACGGTATAAGAACCAGAATCTGACGGCAAAACTAACACCAAAGCTGTGGTCAAGGCACTCTTGAGCTTCTGAAAGCTCACCTCACACTCATCCGACCACCTGAAAGGAGAACCCTTTTGGGTTAATTTGGTCAAGGGTGATTCAATAGAAGAGAAACCCTGCATGAACCGACGGTAATAACCCGCCAAACCAAGAAAGGTACGAATCTCTGTGGCTGAGGACGGTCTGGGCCAACTCTAGATCGCCTCTATCTTCTTTGGATCCACCTGAATACCCTTACTGAATACCATGTGCCCCAAGAACGCCACTGAATTGAGCCAAAACTCACACTTGAGAACTTAGCATAAAGCTTCTCCTCCCTCAACCACTGTAACACAATGCGCAAATGCTGGGGATGCTCCTTCTGGCTACGAGAGTACACCAGGATATCATCAATGAATACAATAACAAACGACTCAAGATAAGGCTAGAAAACACTGTTCATTAAATGCATGAATGCTGCTGGGGCATTGGTCAGCCCAAAAGACATCACAAGGAATTCATAATGACCATATCAGGTCCTGAAAGCTGTCTTATGAATGTCCGAGTCCCTAATCTTCAACTGGTGATACCCTGACCTCAAATCAATCTTGGAGAACACCCTCACTCTTGAAGCTGGTCAGATAAATCATCAATGCGAGGTAAGGGATATTTGTTCTCTATTGTAACTTTGTTCAATTGCCTGTAATCAATGCACATTCTCATGGTGCCATCCTTCTTCTTAAAAAATAGAACTGGTGCACCCCAAGGTGACACACTAGGCCAAATAAACACCTTATCAAGGAGTTACTGAAGCTGCTCCTTCAATTCCTTTAACTCCACTAGTGCCATACAATATGGTGGAACAGAAATGGGCTGAGTGCCCGGCACCAAATCAATACCGAAGTCAATATCCCTATCCTACAACATGTTCGACAGGTCTGCAGGAAACACATCTGGAAAATCCCTCACAACCAGAAATGACTCAATAGTAGGAGTCTCTGCTCTGACGACCCTCACAAAGGCCAAATAAGAAACACAACCCTTCCCAACCATCTGCTGGGCCTTCAAGAATGAAATCACTCTACTGGGGACATAATCCAATGAACCTCACCACTCAATCCGTGGCAACCCCAGCATAGCTAATGTTACTGTCTTAGCATGACAGTCCAGAATAGCATGACACGGAGACAACCAATCCATGCCCAATATCACATCAAAGTCAACCATACTAAGCAGCAACAAATCCACTCTAGTCTCTAGTCCCCTAATAGTCACTATACATGACCGATATACATGATCCACAATAATAGTATCGCCCACCGGCGTAGATACATGAACAGATGAAACAAGAGACTCGTGGGGCATATCCAAATAATGAGCAAAATACGACAACACATATGAAAAAGTGGAACCAGGATCAAATAATACAGAGGCATCCCTGTGCAAACTAAGATAATACCTGAGATCACAACATTTGAAGCAATAACATCGGGTCTGGAGGGGAGTGCACAAAAACGGGCCTGATTGCCACCTGATCGGCCTCCCCCTCTAGGGCGACCCCTAGCTAACTGAGCTCCACCCCAAGCTGGCTGGGCGAGTGGTGAAGTAACTGGTGCTGAAGTAGAAGGCTGACCCCTCTACCACTGAGCTGGACCTCCCACTAGGCGGGGACACTGCCTCCTGATATAACCAAACTCTTCACAATCGTAGAAACTCCCCGGTGCTAGTGGTGGGGACTGAAGGGAGCCCTGAGCACCGGGATAACTGGTAGATGAACCTGTCATGGATGAACCCTGAGCTGATGGTGCATGAGTCGAACTCAGAGCTAGGAGGGCACTAAGATATGAGTGGCCCTGATGTGAACTATGAGAACCACGGCCAGACGATACATCACAGTGGGATGGGCGAGCCGTCTGGGCATGCCTGTAAGGACGACCTTTGCCATAGTGGAACTGACCTCCAGAAGGAACACCACCAAAACTAACTGATCCCCGAGGCCTCTTGGCCTCCCTCTTAGCCCGTTCCTGGCGGCGAACATACTCTATCTCCCGGGCAATGTCAAGAACCTCCTCAAAGGTAGCACCGGTCACCCTCTCTCTATTCATAGGAATTCGTAGCTCATATGCGAGGCCCTCCATAAACCTCCTGATCATCTCCCTGTCTGTGGGAACCAACCAAAAAACATGATGAGCTAACTAAGAAAATCTCATCTCGTACTGCATCACAGTTATATCCTCCTAACGTAACTGCTCAAACTATCTACGCAGCTCCTCTCTACGGGATTGCGGTACATACTTCTCCAGAAAGAGAATGGAGAGCTGCTGCCATGTAAGGGGCGCTGCACCAACCGGCCTACACCTCTCATAAGCCTCCACCAAGTGAAGGCATCTCCAGTGATTTGAAATGTGGTGAACGAGACCCCACTGGTCTCCAGAATACCCGCTGTACGGAGAATCCTCTAACACTTGTCCAAGAAACCCTAGGCATCCTCCCCCTCTGCATCACTGAAAGTCGAAGGCTGGAGCCTCCCAAACCTCTCCAATCTATGCTGCTCATCATCCGGCATGACTGGAACCACACAATCCTGAGCAGGTACAATCGGCTGGGCTGGTGGTGCCCTAGGTGTCTGAAGTCCCTGTACCACCTGCTCTGGTGTACGGGCGGCGGGAGTTTGAGTATCTCCCTCGGCCTGGGAATTGGCTGCTATAGTAGAAACAGAGACCGCCTGAGCAAGACTGGTGCACACGGTCAGAATCTGAGCTAAGGTCTCCTGAAGACCTGGGATCACGAAGGGCACGGCTGGTGCCCGAGCTGGTCCCACTGGTGCATCCACAACTGGGACCTGATCCTGTACTGGGGCAACTGGTGTCTTTGTAGGTGCTGCCCTAGTTGGCGTGCGAGTTGCACCTCTGCCCCTACCACGACCCCTACCGCGACCTTGGCCTCTCGCGGCCCCAACTGGTGGTATTGATGGCTTTCCGTCCTGACCAGTAGCACGTGTCCTCACCATTCGTGAGAGAATAGAATAACACAAGTTTAGTTACCAGAATCAACAGGTTCGCACATAAGAATTCAAGAATGTGAAGTTTCCCAAGGGTTCTGTAGTCTCTCGAAGATAAGTACAGACGTCTCCGTACCGATCCGCAAGACTCTACTAAAGCTGCTCATGACTCGTGAGACCTATGTAACCTAGGCTCTGATACCAACTTGTCACAACCCAAAACTCTAACCCGTCGTGATGGAGCCTATCGCGGTACTAGGCAAGCCGACACCTTTTGAAACACTTTGAAATTTCATTAAAAGTTAAGTCAAAGCTTTTTCATACTAAAAACTTCATTAAAGAGTTCAACTCAAAAACAAAATGCGGAAAAGATAGCCCGACATCGGGGTGTCACTAAGTCATGAGCATTTAAAACCAGTCTATAATGAGAGTTTACAATGTTCTACCAAATACAAAAACAGAAAGAAATGATAAAGATAGAGGGCGAGTCAAGGGTTGCGGACGCTGGCAGCTACCTCATATGTCTTGTGCAACGAACTCAACGATCTCTACGATCGGTCTCACTTGGATCTGCACACAAGGTGCAGGGAGTAATGTGAGTACTTCCAACTCAGTAAGTAACAGAAATAAATAAGGAATTGAGAAGTAGTGACGAGCTATGCAAATATAATTATCTCAGTAACTTTCAAATAAGAACAATAAGGCTTTCAAATTTAATAGTCTAAGTCACACCAGTGCGTGCTCAAGTAAACCAGGTATCAAGTCTTCCAGAAATTTGTACAACAAGGACAAATAACAGCTAAGGCAATAATTAACTAAAAACAAGTACAACCTCTCAAGAAACAATCACTCAACTCAATCACTCGGCTCTTAGCCCTCAATAATCATACTCAATAGGTACCTGCGCTCACTGGGGGCGTGCAGACTCCGGAGGGGCTCCTTCAGCCGAATGCTATATCGCTGCGGCATGCAGCCCGATCAAATATATAATTAGCCATAAGGCTCGTTGCGGTGTGCAACCCAATCCAATATATATACCCTCACATAGCTCACAACTCGGCACTCAGGCCCTATCTCAGTCACCAACCTCTTCAGTCCCTCGGGCTCTCAAGAAAGCATAGAATTCAGCCCAAACAGAGATAATAACATGTATCAATGATGAATAGGAGGGGACAGAGGTAAAATACGCAAGTAATATCATGACTGAGAATGAAACAACAAATAGCAGTTAATTCAGCAAGTACACGGCCCCACTGTGAACACCTAATTTTTGCACTATTTTAACACCTCCTAAAGTTATTAGTATTTTGTTATTTTAATTGTTTTTCTCAAATTTTGTGTATTTAATTGCATATTTTCTATCATGAAAATACCATGAAAATAATAGTTCTTCCTTCATTTGTGCATTTTAGGAATCGACTAACTTTTCAATTGGTGAATCAATCTAATTAATTGATCATTTGAATAATTTATTTAATTAATTTATCTGTTTGTGTAAATTTAGTTTAATATGTAGGATTAAGGAAGAAATTTGGCCAATTTTGAAAGAAAAAGTGGCCAAGAGTGCAAGATAAGGGGCTGCCATTGAAAGGGTCCGAAACTACGTAGTTTTGCCTCAAAACTACGTCGTTTCATTAAGTGAATCAAGATTAAATCTCATCCATTCATCTCTCCCTCATCCAATGGTCCACAATCAATCTCCCAACTAGGTATTTAAGACTTAAAAATGCTGACATTTTGCGCCATTTCCCCCATAATTCTTTTCTTCTTCCTCTCTCTTCTCATTCTCTCCTCCCTTCTTAGAGAACCGCCGCCCGCCGCCCATCTTCGCCGGCCCGAAATCGCCGCCACCGGCGGAGCACCCGCAAACAACCCCAAAATCTCACCATCTCTTCTTCTCATTCCCCTTATTCCAAATCCATGACCCAAATTCCCCAAATCTGCACCAAAAATTGACAAACCTAAACCCTAGTTGCGCTGCCGCCTTTGCCCCGCCGCACGCCACTGCCGCCCATCGCCCAAACCACCCCAAAATTTCACCCTTTGATCCTCTCAACCTCCTCTTTCTATATCTTCAAACAAAATCCTTCAAAACCCCCTCAAAATCCACGAATTTTAGATCTAAGAAACCCTAGCCGCCACCTTTTTGCCCAAATTTGTGAAGTTCCGACCACCACCACCCTACAATACTTACATCAACGGAAAGAACTCCTCAAGACCTATCTATAGATAGCAATCTCAAGATGAAACTCCGACCACTAATTTTTCGGCCGCCGGGCAGCCACTTTTTGGTATCTCCGACGTCTCCTCGTGGCTCGAACAGCTTCAACCACGCTCCTTAGGTATTCCGTCATCTCTTTATTTAATTTCTGAATTTTTTTAGTTGTAATACGTTAGTTTCAAATTTTAATTTTAGTTTTTGATTTTTTTGGTTGTTTCTTGTTAATAAGAGTTTCAAGTTAGGTTTATTTAATTAGTTATCTCTATTTAGTTTAGTTGTTTGTTAGATTATCATGATTATACGGGATCTTTTGTGTATTAGTTAAATCATTTACTTAGTTAATCAATTGTTAGTTGTGTGAGTTTGTTTTAGTTTAAATTAATGGGGTAGTATTGATGTTGATAAAATCTGAAGTTTTTATGGGTTTGATCATGACTTAGGGTACTAGTAGCTTACTTTTGACTAGTAGGGTGGCTGAAATGACATTTTTTCTCCTTGCTTCTGCTATAGCAAATTTTCAGGCTGTCCTTTTACCTTTTGGACAGCCTTTGAACAGTGTTTAGCACAAAAAGTCTGTCCTTTTGGACAGATTTTTGGTGAACCAAAATCTGCCCAAAAAGTGGCTTTGTTTGCCTATTTAAGGGCTGCCCTTTCCTCATTTTTAAGGGGGACTCTAACACACATCTGCTAGACATTTTTACACACTACAAAAATACAGTTTCAGGAGTAAAAATCAGCAGCTGAACTTAAAGAAAGTAAGCTGAAATTATGATCTTTATGAGTGCTTCTTAAAGTGAAAACTCTTTCAAAAGGATTAAGTCTTTTAGAGTTGATTCTGGGCTTCTTCTCTAAGGTTTTTGGGGCTGTTTGGATACGAATCTGCTGCTATTTTTGCTCGTTTTCATTGCTGTTCTTTTAAGCTATTTTGTTGCTGTTTTTGCTCATCTCACTGCTGTATTTTTATTCTGCGAACCAGGTAATTCCTACATCTTTGTATTGTAGATTTTTGATAGTAATAAGAAGATCTGAACTTGTTCGGATGGACGAAGCATGTTGTACCTGATCTTTGCTTAAGAATAAATATTGTACCTATGTATAAAAATATGTAAATATGCAGTAGTTATTGCTTTTAGAAGATAACTCTCTACTTGTTGTTATCTAGTTGTTGAAAGTCAATTTCTCACCTTGCTGTACTTAAAAGTACTTAATCTACTTTAGGTGAGCATGTTGTAGATGTGAATCTAATTTCCTTAGTTTATAAAAATATCGTTGTTGAATTTTGCTCAAATCTTTATTGTCACGACCCATTTTCACAATAGGTCATGAGGGCGCCTGACACCCTTGTCAGGCAAGCCGATTGCGGAAAACACTTCTAAAATACTTATGTTGCTTTTAATTAGAATAAGTGAAATAAACACTCAATTTGGAGTTTAAACCAGGAGAGCTGAATACTGTAATAATATAATTACACAACCCCAAAATAATCGTCTACCAAAGTGTGTGCCAGAACCTGGTGTCACAAGCTAGGGCAACTAGTAGAATATACATCCAAAAGAATATCACACTACCCTACTGTCTGTATCCAAATAGACAGAAAATAATAATACAAAGAAAGACTTCTTCGGCTGCGGATCGACATGGAAGGAAAGCAGCTCACCGTAGAAGTCCCAAGTCCGCTCACGAATGCACACCAGAGTGATAACCAGATCCACCTGCCTCAGACCCTGTACATTTAAGTACAGAAGCGTAGCATGAGTACATAAACTATATGTACCCAGTAAGTATCCCGTCTAATCTCGAAGAAGTAGAGACGAGAGGTCGACTTGATACTTACTAAGGTCGAGTAAAATGAGAAGAATTTATAACAAGCAGTAATAACTCAGTTTATAGAAATTAGCAAGTTACGAGTGTCCATATATACATGGAAGTAAATATGAGGCCTAACCCACATTATAAGGGGTCACATAAGTCATGCGCATATAATCACCGAGGAACGTACGGCCCGATCCAACATAAAAATAGTAAATTGTGCACTGCCGAGGGTCGAACGGCTCGAACCATAGATGCATCTATTACTCCGCTCGCGAATCAACCGTGCGACGCGGTCAAATAGAAATAAACTCATTGCCACGCAATAACAACAATCACTACACATATGAGGGTGGCCGTACATAGAAATGCCAATTATTTTCTTTTAAGAACCAAATAGGTTAAGGGTCATTTTCTAATTTCATTCTTCTTAATCACAAGAGCTCATGGGTCCTAAACTACCCGAACTTAGCATGATAGTTGCTACGCACGGACTCTCGTCACCTAGTACGTACGTACCCCCGAATACAATGACAAATAATTCAATTATTATACCTATGGGGACAATTCCCTCTTTCAAGGTTAGAAAGGAGACTCACCTCGCTCCAACGCGCACTTCCAATATCAAAAACAAGTCCAAGCCCTCAAGTCGGAGCCAAACGATCACAAACTAGTTAAACGAAGTAAGAACTAGTCAGTATAAGTTTACAAAAATCAATTTCTAGCTATTTAAGCCATTTCCCAACCCTTTTCACAAGTTTCCTAAATTTCGACGCCGGGCCCACGTGCCCGGATTCCGATATTTTTCGAAGGAAATTGTTCTCTACAACCTAAGGATCAATAATATATCATTTCTAGTTCATTACATAGCAATTTACATGCTTAAATCATAGTTTTACTAAAACCCTAGGTCTAGCTCTAACCCTTGATTTTTACTTAATTTTAGTGTTTAATCTACCTAATGTTCATGTAATTAAACTAAGAATGGAGGGAGATCGCTTACCTTACAATACTATGTGGAAATCCTCTCTTTGGTAGCACCCAAATCGCCCAAGTGTGAAGTAGTGAGTGAAATAAATGACCTTGAGCTCGAATTAAAAGAGCTAACTGCCCTGCGGTTTCCGCTTCTACGGTTTGGGGACCGCATCTGCGGTCCTGCTCCTGCGGAAAGGAGGCTGCATCTGCGGCTCTGGGCTTTAAGCGACTGGACCGCTTCTGCGGTCTGAAGGGCGCTTCTGCGGAAACCGCTTCTGCGGTTTGGGCCGCTTTTGCGGTTCTGGCCCAATTTGGCTGGACCGCTTTTGCGGTCGAATTTCCGCTAAAGCGGAACCGCTTCTGCGGTTTCATGACCGCTTCTGCGGTTTTCCCTTGGCCGCTTCTGCGAAGGCCTGACCGCATCTGCGGTCCCGCTTCTGCGGCCCTAGAACCGCAGATGCGGTTATGACAGAAGCAGCAGTTCAGCCTCTTCTTCAATTTTTTAACTTCACTCGAGCCTCGATCGTTTGACGCTCGGGGCTCACGAGCCCCGCCAGAACATACCAACAAGTCTGAAATCACGAGATGGACCTACTCGAACCCTTGGAACTCCCAAAACAACGCTAAATCTTGGAATCACTCCCTAAAACCAAATGAATCAAACTATTGGATCTTCAAGTTCTTAATTCTCCTCTAACGGGTCAAAACGCCTTTAAACTACTCGGATTGGCACCAAATTTTACGGGCAAGTCTTAAACGACATTACGGACCTGTACCCAGCTTCGGAACCAAAATCCGAGCCCGATACCTAGGGAATCAATGATTACTTAGTTTCTTTAGTTCTTTAAAGCTTCAATTAAACAATTTTAAATAAAAATTCATTACTCGGGATAGGGACCTCGGAATTCGATTCCGGGCATACGCCCAGGTCCCATATTTTTCTACCGACCCTCAAAAATTGTCAAATTACGAATCCGGGTCCGTTTTCCCAAAATGTTGACCGAAGTCAAACTTGGTCCTTTAAGAAAATCTTAAAGAAGCAAATGGACATATTTTTACTCAAAACTCTTCCAACTCCCGAACCAATTGCCCCCGCAAGTCGTAAATTAGTTAAAGCAAGTACGTGAGGCTTTATTTAGGGGAACGAGGTTCAAACAGGTAAAACGACCGGTCGGGTCGTTATATTCTCCACCTCTTAAACAAACGTTCATCCTCGAACGGACATAGAAAAGTACCTGGACTGCCGAATAAGTGGGGATATCTGCTCCGCATGTCCTCCTCGGACTCCCAGGTTGCCTCTTCGACCGGTTGGCCCCTCCACTGGAATCTCAACGCAGAAATCCTCTTGGACCTCAGCTGGCGATCCTGTCTGTCAATAATAGCAACTGGCTCCTCCTCATAGCCCAAACTCTCATCTAACTGAATGGTGCTGAAGTCTAACACGTGGGATAGGTCGGTATGATACTTCCGAAGCATCGAAACATGAAAAACTGGGTGAACTCCTGATAAACTAGGGGGTAAAGCAAGCTCATAAGCAACCTCCCCAACTTGCCTCAACACCTCAAAGGGGCCAATAAACCTTGGGATCAACTTGCCCTTCTTGCCGAACCTCATAATGCCCTTCATGGGCGAGACTTTCAAGAGAACCTTCTCGCCAACCATAAATGATACATCCTGCGCCTTCTGGTTCGCGTAGCTCTTTTGCCTAGACTGAGCTGTGCGAAGCCTCTCCTGAATCAACTTTACCTTATCCAAGGAATCCTGTACCAAATCTGTGCCATGTAACTTAGCCCCTCCAGGCTCAAACCACCCGATAGGAGAACGACAATGTCGACCATATAAAGCCTCGTACGGGGCCATCTCTATGCTGGACTGGTAGCTTTTATTGTACGCAAACTCCGCTAAGGGCAAGAACTGATCCCACTGCCCTCCAAAATCAATCGCACATGCTCTAAGCATATCCTCTAAAATCTACACCGTCCGCTCCGACTGTCTGTCGGTCTGAGGATGGAATGCTGTGCTAAGCTCTACATGAGTCCCCAACTCACTCTGCACGGCTCTCCAGAAATGGGAAGTGAACTGAGGGCCTCTGTCTGATATGATGGACACCGGCACACCATGCAATCGGACTATCTCCCGAATATAGATATGAGCATACCTCTCTACTGTATAAGTAGTTGCCACTGGAATGAAATGGGCCGACTTGGTCAATCTATCCACAATGACCCACACTGAGTCAACCTTCCGCAAAGTCCGTGGTAGCCCAACTACGAAGTCCATGGTGATGCGTTCCCACTTCCACTCTAGTATGGGCATCTGCTGAAGTAGGCCACCTGGCCTCTAATGTTCATACTTGACCTGATGGCAATTCAAACACTTAGTCGCATACTTCACTATGTCCTTCTTCATCCCCGCCACCAGTACTGCTGCCTCAAATCACGATACATCTTCGTGACTCCCGGGTGAATAGAATACCGCGAACTGTGCGCCTCCTCTAGGATCCTCTCCCTCAGACCATCAACATTAGGAACACATAGACGACCCTGGAGTAGCAGAACACCATCCTCGCCCATAGAAACCTCCTTGGCACCTCCCTGAAGTACCGTCTCCCTGAGAACTGCCAAATGTGGATCATCATACTGTCGGGCCTTATTCTCCCCCAATAACGAGGACTGAGCAACCACACATGCTAGAACTCGGCTGGACTCTGAAATGTCCAACCTCACAAGCCTGTTAGCCAAGGAATGGACGTCCAGAGCTAGGGGTCCCTCCTCTGCTGGAATGAATGCCAAGCTACCCATGCTCTCCGCCTTTCTGCTCAAGGCATCCGCGACCACATTCGCCTTGCCCGGATGATAAAGAATGGTAATGTCATAATCCTTCAGCAACTCAAGCCACCTGCGCTGTCTCAAATTGAGATCCCTCTGCTTGAACAAATGCTGTAAGCTGCGGTGATCGGTGTAAACCTCACAAGGCACCCCATACAAATAGTGCCTCCATATCTTAAGAGCATGAACAATCGCTGCCAACTCCAGATCGTGCACAGGGTAATTTTTCTCGTGAATCTTCAGCTGACGCGAGGCATATGCAATAACTCGCCCCTCCTGCATCAACACACATCCCAAACCAACGCGTGAGGCGTCGCAATATACAGTATACATCCCTGTACCGGAAGGCAATACAAGAACTGGTGCCGAGGTCAAAGCTGTCTTGAGCTTCTGAAAGTTCTCCTCGCAATCATCGGACCAAATGAATGGGGCACCCTTCTGGGTCAGTCTAGTCAAAGGTGCTGCAATAGATGAAAAACCCTGCACAAATCGCCGGTAATAACCGGCTAATCCCAGGAAACTCCTGATCTCGGTCACTGAAGTGGGACGTGGCCAACTCTGAACTGCCTCAATCTTCTTGGGATCTACCTTAATACCCTCTCCGGATACAATATGCCCCAAGAATGCCACTGACTCAAGCCAAAACTCACACTTGGAGAACTTAGCATACAACTTCTGCTCTCGCAAGGTCTGAAGCACTACTCTCAAATGCTGCTCGTGCTCTCCCAGGCTACGCGAGTATATCAAGATGTCGTCAATGAAGACGATAACAAAGGAATCAATATAAGGCCTGAATACCCTGTTCATCAGATCCATAAATGCTGCTGGCGCATTGGTCAAGCCAAAGGACATCACTAGAAACTCATAATGGCCATATCTAGTCCGGAATGCAGTCTTCGGGACATCCGAGTCCCGAATCTTCAGCTGATGATACCCTGACCTCAGGTCAATCTTAGAGAACACCCTAGCACCCTGCAGCTGGTCAAAAAAATCATCAATACGAGGCAACGGGTACTTGTTCTTGATGGTGACTTTGTTCAACTGGCGGTAATCAATGCACATCCGCATAGTCCCATCGTTCTTTTTCACAAACAGCACTGGTGCGCCCCAAGGCGACACACTGGGCCTGATAAACCCCTTTGCTAACAACTCATCTAGCTGCTCCTTCAACTCCTTGAACTCCTTAGGGGCCATACGGTACGGTGGAATAGATATAGGCTGAGTGCCTGGGGCCAAATCAATGCAGAAATCAATATCACGATCCGGAGGCATGCCGGGATGATCAGAAGGAAATATATCGGCGACATATCGGACTACTGGCACTGAATCAATCGTCAGAGACTCTATAGTGGTGTCTCGAACATAAGCTAAGTAAGCCAAACACCCTTTTCCAACCATGTGCTGAGCCTTCAGGAAAGAGATAACCCTGCTAGGCATGTCAACTGTGGACCCCTTCTACTCCAATCTCGACAACCCTGGCATTGCTAGTGCAACACTCTTGGCATGGCAATCAAGGACGGCGTGATATGAAGATAGACAATCCATGCCCAAGATGACCTCAAATTGATCATGTCCAGCAACAAAAGATCTGCTCTAGTCTCGAAACCACAGAAAGTGACCGCACAGGACCGGTAAATCCGATCCACAATCACAGAATCACCCACAAGAGTGGACACATGAACAGGAACACCCAAAGGCTCAGGAGAAACAACCAGAAAGTGAGCGAACAGAGACGATACATATGAATAAGTAGACCCTGGATCAAATAATACCGAAGCATCCCTACCACCAACGAAAATAATACCTGTGATGACGGCATCTGAGGCCAATGCATCTGGCCTGGCTGGAAGAGCATAGAATCTAGCTGAAGCGTCGGCTGCCTGGCCTCCACCTGACTGGGGAGTAGCTGGCTAACCTCTCCCTGTCTGGCCTCCACCTCTAGGACGGCCTTTACCCGTATGCCCTCCACCTCTAGGTGGCTGGGCAGCTGGTGCCGGAGTTTGGGGCTGCTGACCCTGCTGTACCGCCTTACCCCGAAGTCTGGGGCAAGTCCTCCTCAGGTGACCCGGATCTCCACACTCGTAGCATGCTCTAGGCACCATAGCCTGCAGCTATAAAGTCTGAGTCTGCTGACCCGAATACCCACCGGAAGAACCCTGGATAGCTGGTGGATGATAGGAACTCTCTGGCATGGCGCTGAAAGGAGCACTAGAAGAATCCTGATATCCAGAATACCCGCCGAAGGAACCCTAAGTAGATGGTGGGCGGTAAGAAACCTCCGGCATCGCACTGAAATAAGGCCTCGCTGGGGCACCTCGGGGAGGGGGTGGTGGTGCTGAGTGTGAGGGCCTACTGGGCTGACCCCTCCCGAAGTGGCCTCTACCCCTGGCTGGGGCACCTCTGAACTCTCCTGAAAATCTGGCCCTCTTATCCTGCTGCATCTGCTCTCTACCCTCAAACGATAACCCTCAATCCTGCGAGAAATCTCAACCACTAGCTGGTACCCTGTACCCATCTCTACCTCTCGAGCCATACCAGACCAGATGGTGGGATGTAACCCCGCAACAAATCACCGCACTCTCTCTGCCTCTGTGGGAAGTATCATAAGTGCATGGCGAGACAACTCAGAGAACCTCGCCTGATAATCGGTCACTGACATCTGACCCTACTCTAGGTGCTCAAATTGATACCGCAGCTCTTCCCTCTCAGAGGGCGGAATGTATCGATCCAGGAATAACTGAGTGAACAGACCCCAAGTGAGGAGAGGAGAACCTGCTGGCTTTCCAAGTACATAGGACTGCCACCACCTACGTGCCCTGCCCTCAAGCTGAAAAGTAGTGAAGTCAACTCCATGCGACTCCAATAACCTCATGTTGTGCAGCCTGTCCCTGCACCTGTCTATGAAGTCCTGAGCATCCTCATGACGCTCACCCCCGAAGACTGGAGGGTGAAGCCTGGTCCATCTGTCTAATAACTTCTGTGGGTCACCATCCAAAGCTGGCCTGGGCTAGGGTGCCACTGCAGCAACTGGCTGAGCCCCATCTGTGAGTAGTGCACCCGAAGTTTGATATACTGCAGCTGCATGACCTGGAGCCTGAGCAGTAGGGGTCTGGGCTCCCCCTCCTGCCTGAAAAGTGGCTGGGTCTGGTGGAAATAAACCTGCCTGAGTCATAGTGTCCATGAACCGTAGCATGTGGCCCATGACCTCCTGAAATCCCAGTGCTGTCATGAAATCCGCCGGGGTAGGCTCAGCTGCGGGCACCTCGCCCTGCTCCTCAATAATAGGGTCCTCTACAGGATCTGCCGATGGTGCAACTGGAACGGCTCTAGGACGCCCTCGTCCCCTACCACGGGCCGGTGCCCTCCCCCGGCCTCTACCTCGGCCTCTAGCAATGGGGGCAGCAGCTCCTCCCGGGTCCGGAACGTCGGCGGTACGAGTTCTCACCATCTGTGAGAGAATAGAAGAGGGAAATTTAGTACTCTAAGCACTGCACGACAAGAAATGAATAAAGAGTAGTCTTTCCTAATACCTTATAGCCTCTCGAAGATAAATACAGACGTCTCCGTACCGATCAACAAGACTCTATCAGGTTTGCCCTTAACTCGTGAGACCTACGTGAACCTAGTGCTCTGATACCATGTTGTCACGACCCATTTTCACAATAGGTCATGAGGGCGCTTGACACCCTTGTCAGGCAAGCTGATTGCGGAAAACACTTCTAAAATACTTATGTTGCTTTTAATTAGAATAAGTGAAATAGACACTTAATTTGGAGTTTAAACCAGAAGAGCTGAATACTGTAATAATATAATTACACAATCCCAAAATAATCGTCTACCAAAGTGTGCGCCAGAACCTGGTGTCACAAGCTACAGGCAACTAGTAGAATATACATCCAAAAGAATATCACACTACCCTACTGTCTGGATATAAATAGACAGAAAATAATAATACAAAAGAAAGACTTCTTCGGCTGCGGATCGACATGGAAAGAAAGCAGCTCACCATAGAAGTCCCAAGTCCGCTCACGAATGCGCACCAGAGTGATAACCAGATCCACCTGCCTCAGACCCTGTACATTTAAGTACAGCAGCGTAGCATGAGTACATAAACAATATGTACCCAGTAAGTATCCCATCTAATCTCGAAGAATTAGAGATGAGAGGTCTACTTGATACTTACTAAGTCGAGTAAAATGAGAAGAATTTATAACAAGCAGTAATAACTCAGTTTATAGGAATTAGCAAGTACAAAACATCAATTCTTCCTTTAGGTTGTCATTACGAGTGTCCATATATACATTGAAGTAAATATGAGGCCTAACCCACATTAAAAGGGGTCACATAAGTCATGCGCATATAATCACCGAGGAACGTACGACCCGATCCAACATAAAAATAGTCATTGTGCACTGCCGAGGGTCGAACGGCTCAAACCATAGATGCATCCATTACCCCGCTCGCGAATCAACCATGCGACGCGGTCAGATAGAAATAAACTCATTGCCACGCAATATAAACAATCACTACACATATGAGGGTGGCCGTACAGAGAAATACCAATTATTTTCTTTTAAAAACCAAATAGGTTAAGGGTCATTTTCTAATTTCATTCTTCTTAATCACAAGAGTTCATTAAATCCCAGATAATCAACTATACTAGAATATCACGTAAAGCATGCTCATGGGTCCTAAACTACCCGAACTTAGCATGATAGTCGCTATGCACGGACTGTCGTCACCTAGTGCATACGTAGCCCCTAAATACAATGACAAATAATTCAATTATTATACCTATGGGGACAATTCCCTCTTACAAGGCTAGAAAGGAGACTCACCTCGCTCCACCGCGCACTTCCAATATCAAAAACAAGTCCAAGCCCTCAAGTCGGAGCCAAACGATCACAAACTAGTTAAAGGAAGTAAGAACTAGTCAATATAAGTTTACAAAAATCAAATTCTACCTATTTAAGCCATTTCCCAACCCTTTTCACAAGTTTCCAAAATTCCGACCCCGAGCCCACATGCCCGAATTCCGATATTTTTCGAAGGAAATTGTTCTCTACAACCTAAGGATCAATAATATATAATTTCTAGTTCATTACATAGCAATTTACATGCTTAAACCTAGGTCTAGCTCTAACCCTTGATTTTTACGTAATTTTAGTGTTTAATCTACCTAATGTTCATGTAATTAAACTAAGAATGGAGGGAGATCACATACCTTACAATACTATGTGGAAATCCTCTCTTTGGAAGCACCCAAATCGCCCAAGTGTGAAGTAGTGAGTGAAATAAATGACCTTGAGCTCGAATTAAAAGAGCTCACTGCCCAGCGGTTTCCGCTTCTGCGACTTGGGGACCGCATCTGCGGTCCCGCTCCTGCGGAAAGGAGGCCGCATCTGCGGCTCTGGGCTTTAAGCGACTGGACCGCTTCTGCGGTCTGAAGGGCGCTTCTGCGGAAACCGCTTCTGCGGTTCTGGCCCAATTTGGCTGGATCACTTCTGCGGTCGAATTTCCGCTAAAGCGGAACCGCTTCTGTGGTTTCATGATCGCTTCTGCGGTTTTCCCTGGGCCTGCCCTTGGCCGCTTCTGCGAATGCCTGACCGCATCTGCGGTCCCGCTTTTGCGGCCCTAGAACTGCAGATGCGGTTATGACAGAAGCAGCAGTTCAGCCTCTTCTTCAATTTTTTTAACTTCACACGAGCCTCGATCTTTTGACGCTCGAGGCTCCCGAGCCCCGCCCGAACATACCGACAAGTCTGAAATCACGAGGCGGACCTACTTGAACCCTTAGAACTCCCAAAACAACGCTAAATCTTAGAATCAGCCCCTAAAACCAAATGAATCAAACTATTGAATCTTCAAGTTCTTAATTCTCCTCTAACAGGTCAAAACGCCCTTAAACTACTCGGATTGGCACCAAATTTTACGGGCAAGTCTTAAACGACATTACGGACCTGTACCCAGCTTCGGAACCAAAATCCGAGCCCGATACCTAAGGAATCAATGATTACTTAGTTTCTTTAGTTCTTTAAAGCTTCAATTAAACAATTTTAAATAAAAATTCATTACTCGGGCTAGGGACCTCGGAATTCGATTTCGGGCATACGCCCAGGTCCCATATTTTTCCACGGACACTCAAAAATTGTCAAATCACAAATCCGAGTCTGTTTTCCCAAAATGTTGACCGAAGTCAAACTTGGTCCTTTAAGAAAAACTTAAAGAAGCAAATGGACATATTTTTACTCAAAACTCTTCCAACTCCCGAACCAATCGCCCCCGCAAGTCGTAAATTAGTTAAAGCAAGTACGGGTGGCTTTATTTAGGGGAACAGGGTTCAAACAGGTAAAACGACCGGTCGGGTCGTTACATTTATTTTGTTTACTAGCGTTATAATTCAGTGAGATTTTATCATATTTCGGTTACATCATTTATCGAGGTGAATTGGCATTAGCATCAAATTTGGTCAGTGTCATGGTAATTAGATTGAAATAAAGTTTGTTTTGAGGGACTTAAAAAGAGATATGGGATTTAACTGCTAATAGGCTTCAAGGATTCATTCATTATATATATATATATATATATATATATATATATATATATATATATACACAAAAAAAAAAAACATCAATAACATACTGATTTGGTTCATTGATATCAAGTGTCCATAAGTTGAGTTCTTTTCTTAATCAATAAACCAACTCTTTTTTTTACAAACAAATAAGTGGCCTAATGTCATGCAATTCCAATAAGCATAAGCCTAGCAAGTTCAAGCTATAAGTTAGTTAAATAAAATTCAATAGTAGTATATCCTCCCCTCTTGAATAATTAATTAAATATTTAATCTCTTTTCTTAATTAATTAGTGTAAACGCTAGGCAAATAGTAGGCACGCTTTAACTTCACGGAATCGCTTGCGTAGCGTGATGTTTACTTTAATAGATTTCAAAAAATTAATTTCTTCAAGTGTAGTAACTTTTTTTTTTCAGAAAGGTAAAAACGCACTAATAATCCTGGTCATAACTGCGGATTCGCTTGCGTAGCGCTGTTATGATAAAATTAATAAATTTTGTCTCGATCACGCATTCGCTCGCGTAGCGTGGTTATGACAACACAATTTATCCAAAAAATTATTTTTCTTAATAAATCAAGAAATAAAAGCGGATAGGTAAAACATAAAAATTAAGCACAGTTTGTCCAATATCAATTCAAGCCAATTTTAGTCAATAAAAGCGACTGTGCTAGAACCATGGGACTCGGGGAATGCCTTACACCTTCTCTCCGGTCAACAGAATTCCTTACCCGAACTTTGTTTTCGCGGACCGATAATAATAGAGTCAAACTTTCCTTTGACTAGGGATTCAAATAAAAAGGTGACTTGGAACACCCAAAAAATCAGTTCCAAGTGGCGACTCTGTAAACAAAATAATCCCTATTCAAGTTTGTCACTTTAATTGGAAAAACTCTTTAACCCACCCACAATCCATAACACACATATTTTTTTGGGGGTAGAAAAAGGGGTGTGACAACTCTGGGGACTCTGCTGGGGACAACCAGAATTCTAGCTTGTACATATTGACTTTTATTTGGCTTTATTAATTTTGTATATACTGTGATTTATTTGGGCATAATGTGCTACTTGTTTGCTTTTTACCGCTTTGATATTTTTGAACTGTACATATAAACTGTCTTCTCACGCACCTCCTCCGAGTCTTCTTGAAATTAAAAATTGGGCATTTGCTTGACATAGCCCGCTTTCTTTGAGACAGCCGAGGTGTTCACCCGGTGAAGGATTTTAGTCACACATGTTTTAGGCGGGGAGCACCACCAGCTAAGCCGGAAAGCAATGCTACCGGTACGCTGAACCTCCTCGACTTGAGTTGTCTGCTCGAGTAAGCAAGTCTAGATACATTCTCCACTAGGATTTAAACCTAGAAAAACAAACCTCATGCCGGATATACCTAGTAGGTTCGCTTTATTTGCATCACGTATATTTGACTTAGCGAAGCTTGGCACGGGGGCCGGGTCCGTATAGGACAGGTATCCTCTTTGAGACCATCATGATCACTTATGTGCTATTTGCTACATCATTTGGAAGGCTTGCTTGCATTGTTGACTGGTTTAGAGAATTAGTTGAGCGGAATTAAAAAAAAAACATTCTCCTAGTTTAGTATAAATAATCCCTTTTTATTAAAATTTTGAAGTAGTCTGAAGTGAGGTATAAAGATTAATTTTCATAAAAATCAGAAAACAAATAGTCGGTTTCATCGAACTACGCGGGCTTGATTCTCACTACCCAGTGAGATACGTAGGAAACCTCCATCGGATTTAGCCCATATTTTGTTTTTAAAAAAAGGCATAAAAATACGCATGTGCATAAAATTTTTGAAAAAAAATAATAATAAAAATTTCCTATTTTTGGTCACCTTTTACTGTTTTGCCCTCGTATTCCGGCTATTTTGCCAGGACAGCCTTCCTTGGAAGCGTCGAGGAGCTATTTTCGTAAAATATTCATTTTGTTTATTTATTTTCACATTTTTGCCATGTTGCCCTTATTTCCGGCCATCTTAGCCGAGTCAACCTTAAAACTTTTTTTTGGAAGTACCATAATGGCTGTTTTCATAAAAGAATGAATTTTTTGTCTGCTTTTACCCGTTTATCCATGTGTACGGATGTTTTTACCGAGATAGCCATAGTACTTTCCTTCGAAGTACTAAGAACCATTTTCATAAGGATAACCATCTTGTCCCTCTTGTCACCTTTTATCATTTTGTCCTCGGTCGGCCGATTTTTATCATGTCTTGTTTCCTCGGTGAGATACGTGGTTAGTCATCCTAGAGTCTGGTCCTTTTCGTCCAAATTTGACATATCAATCAAGTTTGATCAGTTGGGTCTTAGTTGACCGATCCTTCAATACGAGGAATTCTCCACTAAGAAGTTCGTTCATTGTCTTATCCAAAAGTCTGCTTGGTGTCATTTCTTCGAGTTTATATTAGGACTTGACCTCACATTTTTATTTATCTAGGTAAGATATGAATTCAGTAAGTGGAAGACCCGATAAAAAGAGAGAGATTCTCTACGAGTGAGGTGGAAAGAGTTGGAGGATGTAACCAGGGTTGGGCCTGTACAATGAGAAAAATGTGAACCGGGTGACGCCTTTATCACAAAGAATATAAACAAGGTTGGCCCGTAAGTGAGAAGAATGTAACCAGGGTGGACCGTATTAGTAAGAGAGAAATGGCTAGAGATTGGCCTTATATTTGAGAGAATGTAACCAATGGATGGCCTTGTAATTAAGAGAGAAAGTAACCAGGGGATAGGAATACTGTATTTAAAATGGGAACTCTAAAGATGTTGTCACCTATGTCGGAAAATACAGCTAGGGATTGGTGTACCCTATACTAAACATGCGGCTAGGAGTGTGTCGCCCTATTTAAAAATGGACTCAACTAAGGATTGATGTACCTTAAGCCTGGAAATGCAGTGGTTATTTTATTATAGTAATCAGTTAAAGAAAAGCAGAGATTGAAGAACTTACCTTGTGACAATTCGTTCCTTTAGAACTATAACACTTCGCTAGTATCCTGCTTCAAAACAAAGAAAGATTTGTGAGTTGAACATGGGTCCAGTTTGTGTCTTGAATGCCTCTGAGCAGTTTGAATTGCGCCACCCGTCTGTAGGAACTAATTTTCCAGTATGGTACTGGACAGCGACACTAGGACGTGCTCTGGAGTCGGTGTTTAGAAACTTATCGCTTCTACTGTCGTGGTACGCACCGTCTAAGGCTCGGTTTTCAAAGCCACATGCATGTCTACTTGGTCTTTTGCTGATCTTGCTAAAAGCACTCCTTGGCGTTCTTTAACAAACTCTGATTATTTTGGCAGCCCCGATATTAGTTTGTATCTGGGGTGCTTATAATTTGCCCATGAAGCCAGTCTGCTTGCGACATTTTGTTCAAAACACTTTTTCAAGCATTATCAGAGAAGTCTACAGTTGATTCCGTGGCCTTATCAAGTGCCGGCGTGCCCCACCATCCTTTATTTTGCAACTTAGGAAACAAGCCAGTTTGGGCTTTCTTTATGGCTTTAAACAAATAGGACACAAACTTTTGAATTCCGTTGGCAATGAACCCTAATGTCGTTTAGCTCAAAGCTTATGTGCAGTTGTTCCCTGGATGTCCTCTTCGATGGCCAGAAGAACATCGCTGTAGATAATTGGACAATAAGCCTGGTAACAATGTTGAAATCATTCTCGTTTTAAAAAGATTGACTTCAAAATAAGAATGCAAAGGACAAAAGGACGCGATGTAAAGTGAGAAGGATAGTAATTAACTTGAAAATTCCACTTTAACGGACGAGAAAAAAAAAGGGGCTCCTTTGGAATATAGGTACCACTTTGAAGATCATGAATGTATTTGGGACTGAGCGGCGGGCGCCAAGTGAGCCGAACTAACCAACTAGCCGCCTTTTTCGTTTTCCTTTTCGACGTTTGAAGTTGGCCTCTTTGTGCCAATATTTGCCATCAAATACCGTCACATTTCGACCAGCATGGGCCCTGAAAGGTTTGTACCACCGGCATCTCCCTATTATTAACTTTATACATGAGGCTCTATAGGCCCATGAGGGTTTCAAATTAGATTCTCCATTTCTCATTAATCTCTCTTTGTTTTCGCCTTTTTTGTGCGACAAAACTTACATTGTTCATCGTTGTGACAACTGTTGCTTATCTGCTCCTTGAATTCTTTGAGACTATTGGAGCTTTATTTGAAGACTATTGGAGAGGTTAGAAAAAAGGGTCATATAAGGCTAAAATAGACTCAAGAGAAGGTTGTATATTTACAACTTTGAATCGACTCTCATAAAAACATTAAAAAAAAATCTGTGCCCCAGTTCAGATACTGGAATTTTATTTTTGATTTGGTAGACCTACCCTATTAGAGAGCTGCCTACGAATCCTTTAAAGAATCAAGTCAAACGTAGTTCAAACTAACATGAAAGATTCATTGTTGTTTTATCATTTTTATTTTTCATTTTTTCTCATTTCTTTTTCTTTTCTCTCTTCTCTTTTGGCTTTTTATATAAATTATCATAGATTGTCCTCTCACGTTATCTTTGTGGCATGGATCTTTCAATTCTTTATTTTTTTGACTTATATACTTGATCCAAAAGATGGGGGTGGGTCCGAGAAAAATAAAACACTCAAAAGGGGTAACTAAGGGTATAGTAAGTGTTGGGTAACAGAAAAAAGGCCTCCAGCCTCAAGAATGCAACTTCTATCCTCTAGGTCGCAGCTTGGATGGCAGAACTCTCTTCTGTGTTGTCATTGTAAGGTTTTAGTCAATAGTTGGTTCGCAACAAAATGACTTTTGAAATTTGGAGTGACCTTTTCTTGGTCTTATTCCTGATGAAGAGGGTGCACTTCAGACCCGGCTAACTTTTCAATTCCTGGCTAGCACCTTCTTTGGGGGATTTGGGATCATCTCCACTGATATGAATCAGATATGCCCATCCATGCAAAACATGTTTCGCCTGGTGAGTTAGTCCAACAACATCAACAATTTCATTATCCTTAAACAGATTCAGAAATGGTTGTTCCATGTTGATCTTGACACAGGGCTTATCCATCAAAATTTTTCAACCTTTACTTGTTCTCCAGTGTTGTTTTCCTGATTCATTCAAGATTGGAAACAAACTGTTCTAATGATGGTCTAGCCGAAAACCTATTGCATGTCAGCACTGATATAATTGCGTGAAAAGAATTAATATCATGCAAGAGAACTAAATAAATGGATTAAAATGACACAAGAAAAAATTGATTTCATTGATTAAAATGAGAGGCTTGACTGACAGAAAAAAACAACACTGGGATCACACTCTGAATAAATCCCGGATGAAAGAAATAGACAAAACAAGTTACCAAGAACTCTTCCAGCGCACAGAAGGAGAGTGATTTCCAATTACAAGAACAACATTAGCTACGATTGCACATAGGCAAATCAACAATCGTTTACAAGATTGCTGATTCATTGACAGGTTATTGAATTTTCCACAAACGTCCCATATCTATATCATTGTAAATCAATCACGAACAATGCGTGCCTTGGTCCATGACTTTAGGGTGCCTATTCTTGGACCACGATCATTCTCTTGAACCATCTTTTCTATTTCCTTTTCACAAAGCCGACAACCCTCAAGCTAGTCCCCTAGAATTCACGAATGGTACAGAGCCGTAAAGTAGGGTCAAAACCTTTTGCATAATAAATCAGAACATACCCTTGAAGACGGCTATATCACCCACGTTTTCAACGTTCAAAGCACTGTGTAGAATTCTACATTGGCGTGAAATTGTCTCCACGTTATTCTTTCTCATTGTTTTGTTTTTTTTTTGTATCTTTTTTTGTTTATTCGCTTTAACGTACTGTTGGAGGATCGATGTGGTGAGTTGGATTATCAGGATGGAAGGTAGCTAGTTTGGGCTGCAATGTGGAAATTGGATTGTTTTGGCAAAAGACGAGTTGCGACTACTGTGAAGCAATGAGTATCGTTGATTCGGGGTTTGATGGAGATTCTCCTTTGGCCATATTTTCGCTTTTCCCATCATGGCTCCTCATATCCTTCATTGGGTAACAACAGCTATCGGCCTGTTCATTTGGGATTTCTTTAGTGGGCTCTTGTGAGACGTTGGACTTATAATTGGCCAGTATTGAGGCTTCTCGAGCACTTTCCTATTTGATTGATTAGCAATAGTCTGCCATATGAGCCGCATCATATTTTGAAAATAATCAGGACTGAGCCTTGAGGGAACAGGTGATTAACTCATGTCATCCATGGGTGGTTAACTCTGGCATGCTGCTCTCTCTCGCACTAACGACTATATCTGAAGCTTTCAGCCGCCTTTTTCTCATATTGACAAGGAATGCAATGGGCGCAATATCAATTTGTACTGAAATGTTTGATGAACAGTCCCGGCATATTTTTCCAAACATGGCCAGTGAGAGATATGGGTCAAGAACCATCAGAGCACCTATCACAGACTCTCCCCAAAATAAGCCTCACAGCACTATTTTTTCTCCCTGCACCGCGCGTCAAGACGGTTGGTTGCAGTACGTTTTGCAAGTGGCGAAGGGTCGCGTTCAACATATCTGAAATTTTGTGGTGCTACGGTTGAGTAGTACGTGCAAGGTGAGTACCATCTCGATGTGGGAACACACATTCTAATGAGACTTTTGTGCCCTGTCTTTGTATGTCTTTATGTTCGTCCAAGCAGTTTGCATTTTCCTGCCATTCTCGTGCTCTCCCTGTCTTATAGCCTTTCATATTTCTGGCACGGTAAGACGAATACTGTGGGGTCTGATGTTGGAGCCTGAACCCTTAAAATCCTAATTGGAGAATATTGGCCATGCACAACAAGCTGAGATACGGTCGTGATGTTTGGCCTTCGATCAAGATTGTTTGGTGAGGGGATTGTATACACAGGCGGACATACAGAAATGACGAGAGGTTTCCTAACCGGTTGCGGCAGAAGGCTGCTAGGCATATTAGAGATAGCCAGGACGGTAGGAAGTTGTAGTTTGTCACATACCCTGTGTATTAATATCGTGAATCCTGTCGTTGCAGGCGGAAGCGGTGGTTAGTAGCCCTGTATGGTGAAGTTCCTTAGAGGACCCTTGAGCCGTAGGCTTGACCAGATGACCACAACCTGATACACCAGCATCCTATCAGTTTGAATGTTGGTATCATCTTCTATCTTCACCTTTACTCCAGAAGCCCTTGCATAACGCCGGAAGTCGTGCCAAAACCAACGTCATTCATCATCTGTTGACCCATCGCACCCGCTACCTTAGATCTGGTCATAATGATGCGTTGCCCAGTCTCACCCACAAACAGCACCTAACTTACTATATAGAGAGGCAACAAACTGTTAGGCTTAAGCTATTTTATAACTAGAATCAACGTAACGTATGCTATGGCCTAACATTAGTCACGTATCTAACATGCTTTTGAAGGCCTCCATGTTTCAATTCTGGCTAATAAGGTTGCTGCTCATTGACACTGCTTATTAATCTCCGTTCTTTTTTTTCCCTATTTGTTTTAACACATCGCCTTATTTAGAGCGTTAAAAAATTATTTTTTAAAATTCGGATCGACACCTTTTGGTGAAAAGATGTTAATGGATCAATGACCTTTGTTTTCTTAAATAATCACAACAAAGTTTTGCCCCTTTTTAATATACAAAAAAAAACATTTTTTTTTTTGGTCTCATTTCAAATTTTCGCCTAAAACAAAAGTCTTTTCATTGATTTTGTTTATTTTTTTTGGTAAACAACAAAGAAAATACATAAGATACAAGACCAAACAACGATAATCTTAAACAAACCGGACTGCACTGCACAAGCAAATATAAGCAAGACGTCAAAACACTAAAGACTCTTAATAGACTGTGTGACTACAATGAACAATCAAGTGGATGCCGAACTAAAACAGACTCTAATCTCCGAAATGGGATACAACCGCAATGCCATTGTAATTTTAAGGTGCTTATCCTGCAGCTGACCGTCTCAGTATCGATGGTAATTGCGCCTGTAAGTCTGTGGCAATGTGCGTGCGAAGTTGGGCGCTACCGGTAGCAGAATGCTTCTGGTCAAACCTGACAATCACACCCCTCGAAGCGTATACAGTGCCACGGTTCATAGAACTCTCTCTATACATGCTCACTGCTCCGGCTTTCAGAAAGCTCGATAGTTGCTCATGGTTTATTGCTATGTCTGAGTATAGTCCGCGTCGCTGTTGACGCCAATATCAGCTGGTTTTGGACCCTTCTGTTCTGCTTGCTCTACTGGTTTACTGTCTATGAATTCTGCAGCGCCGCTCGAGCCTTAGATAGGATATAACTAAGGTTTAATGCGTTTTTCTTCGTTCTTTGGATGGCGCTTTGTGCTGATAGCATGCGATTATTTTTCTCAACTTGCGAAGCTGTGCTGTGAAGCGGCTTGAACCTATGCTTTGAATTGGTTTTGTCCTCTTTAACTCATTAAGTACTGAAACATCCTATTCATACGTTGAACTAGACACTTAATATCCTACGAGTTCGTGATGATGAGTTCATATCTCATTGCCATTGTCCTCCTTGCTTGCCCCACTCTTGTTCTAATTTCAGTATCCCATTCTTCGTGCTCTTCAAATTGTCTCTTGCGTAGATCCAAAAGATCTTGGTCATAGAACCCACTCAAAATGTGGGTCTAACTCTCCTTGATCTTGAGCTTTCATCATAGTGGAAATTAAAGCACCTTAATTCATCCAAACGTGTTTAGCATAGCTCCTCAGAACAGATCCCGATGTACCTCCCACATAAATCTTTGCATGTGCCCACTATGGGCAGACTTGTTTTTGACCTAATGGCATAGCGCTCTCATAGCACATACGGCTGGAAACTCCGAAGAACATCAAAATCAAAAACGAATGGTGGTAGACCCTGTTATCACTTTTTGGTGGAGAATGAGTGGTATTTCCATGTGAATTCAGTGCAGTCAGACTTTTGAAGATACCTGCTCCATACTTTGACGCCCTTGGGGGAAGTTAGCTATCTCGATCAAAACTTTAGACCTATCTCAAGCTCATTGTTGCACCAATGGACGCGTAAAATTTACCCGTACGGGGTGAAGGAGAAGGGTGCTCTAAAAACCATATCTGGAGTATAATGTTACAATCCTCAAGAAATCTTTCCTTCCTGACATTGTTAGGTCACGGTAAATACTGACATACCAATAGGAATGATAGTGACATCTTTCCAGCCAATAAAAGCGGGTAACTATCCATAATCGAGATATCAATAGTTTTTGTCATGCCTCCAAAAAACCATCGTCCCTAGAAAGCTACTAGGCAAATAGCTCATCCGCGCCATCGGATTTGCCAAGCTTTTTGTACCATTTTATTCTCAGCTCTTTCCGTGCGAAATCCACCGGACACCATACCTGTCGTACAAGAATCTAATCGAGACGTGCGCTCGTTCCCACTTGCTACTCGATTATATTTAGCTGATTGTCATTTGCTCAAGGAACTTACTGCCAATGACATCCTCTGGGGCAAGGGTCTCTTCTTCGAGCTCATGCGCCTAACTTTGTGTATCCACTAACTCTTCTAAAGTGGGAGTCATTTCTAAACCATCAAAACGGAATACATTGTTATTAGTGATCTCAAGAAATGCACAACCGCCTCGATTGTCCCCCTTGGGTTGATCTCCATAATATGCACAAAGTTACCCAGATGTCCTTTAATCTTTTCCTGCTCAAAAAACGCCCATATTTTCAACCATTCCTCAGCAACCGGGGTGTGTTTATGCAACAAGCAAATCTGCAAGGGCTCATCATCTTTTGAAATTTATCGCGGTC
>NW_017673971.1:0-2151 GCF_001879085.1 Nicotiana attenuata
ATCCTATGGAGATTGCCTACGTATCATGACCCCGCATGAATCAGACCAAGCGTAGTTCTTGCAAATAAGCTAACTCTCTTTTTTTTTTTCGGAATGCTTTAAAAGAAAAAAGGGAAATATGTACTTTTGAATTTTGATTTTGATTTTTTTTTTGAATTTTTGAAAGAAAGACTTCTAAACATTTCTTTTCTTTTATTGGAACTTTGGAAATTTTTAGAAGTAAAAATATTTTCAAAAATATTTTCGGACTCAATTTTTCAAAATTTGTATTTTTCCTTTATTATTTATGAAAGAAAGATATCTAAGGAGTATTTTAATGATTTATTTTGACCTAAAAAGGAAAAAGTGGCTATATTTCCAAAATTTCCTTTATTTAAACAAAAAACAAGGACTTGGTTTTGCAGATACGGCCTTTCAGCACTTCTGGGAGGAAGATTTTAAGGTTGTGCCCGCAAACCATTGAAAATGACCCAAGGTGGTTGTTCTTGCAAAAACGGTCTTCCGGCGCCCTTTTAGGGACATTCGGCTTATTTTAAGCAAGAATGACATCACCTGACTTATTTGTGACAAAAATTAAAATTTTGGTATTTTTGGCTATTTTTGCAAAAGGGTGGTTGGACCCGATAAGGGTTGCCTACGTATCTCACATCCGGTGAGAATCAAACCAGCGTAGTTCGGGCAAAATTGAGAATTTTTTTTTTAATTTGAACTTTGAGAATTTTAACAGTTGAAAGAAAATACTTTTTGTTTTAGTTTTTCATTTTTTTTCTCTTTTTCTAAGGAAAAAAGAATATATTTTGGATTTGGACGTAACCTCTTAATTTTCGAAAGAGGGACTTCTTTAAGAAAAATATTTTGAATTTTTGAATTCTTTTATTTAATTTATAACAGTACTTCTAAAGAAAAGCAAGAATATTTTGGACTTCAATTTTCAAAATTTTTATTGACACTTACAAGAAAAAGACTTCTAAAGAAGAAAAGAGTATTTTTGGATTTTTGTTTCTTTTTTTTTTTGATTTTTGAAAAAAAATAATTCAAAATGAAGGAAACCTATATTTTTGGATTTTGATTTTTATGAAAGACATTAGAAAGAAGGAAACCGTTTTTTAGTTTTAAAAACTTTTTTTGTTTTTTTTTTAAAAAAAAATTATCTAAGGAAAGATTTCTGAAGAAAGAAAATATTTTTGGATTTTTTTGAAAATTGGGGTCGGAACCAATGAGGTTTGCCTACGTATCTCACATCCGGTGAGAATCAGACCCGCGTAGTTCAGTCAGATTTGTCAAACCTAATATATTGTTTTTTTGAACACAATCTTTTCTTCTTCTTTTTTTTTCAAATATTTCCTTTTTTCATTTTTTTTTCAAAAATCCGGCAGCATTTCGGTACTATTTGGGCATTGATTTTTCAAAACAAATGGTCACTCTTACTTAGTCCTAACACTGCTATTATTCTCAATTTTCTCTCATTATATACAAGCCGGTCAACATGCAAAGCCGAGCAAATAAATGCGCAAGTAGCATGTAAGATGCATCAGGATGGTCAATTCGTTTCAGGTCACCTGTCCTAGACGGACCCAACCCCTGTGTTGAGTCCCCTAAGTCAAATGCACATGATGCAAACAAGCGTCCTACTAGGGATCCGGCATGAGTTTTTGTTCTTCTAGGTTTAAACCCTAGGTTTATTGGTCTAGACCTGGCTTACCCGAGCGGACAACTCGAGCCGAGGGGGAGGCAGCGTACCGGGGATACAGAAGCTCCGCCGGCTTTGCAACTTATCCAAACCTCATTCTAAATGGGAAAAGACTCTAAACAGAAGAGAAGCTACACGAAGTGCACCCTTCTCCATGATGTAGAAGACTCAGAAAGAGGAAGGGATTCGCGACAGTTTATATATACAATTTCAACAAATATCAAAGCGGTAAAACATTTAGCACGTATAGCATGGAACATGTAGAAAAATCAGATAAAGCCAAATATAACAATTATACTAAGCTCGAATTCTTAAACCCTGAATCGAAATTCTGGGTTCGTATCCCCAGCAGAGTCGCCAGAGCTGTCACACCTTCTTTTTTACACACCTACCCCGAAGGATAATGTATAAGGGAGTTTTTCCATTTAAAGTGACATTATTCGAAATGGGATTATTTATTT